>NC_091978.1:292354163-292455036 GCF_044704955.1 Pristiophorus japonicus
TTTCCCCCAAAGTGGATAACCTCACATTTATCCACATTATACTGCATCTGCCATGCATTTGTCCAAGTCACTCTGCAGCCTCTTAGCTTCCTCCTCAAGCTCACACCGCCACCAGTTTAGTGTCATCTGCAAACTTGGAGATATTACACTCAATTCCTTCATCCAAATCATTAATGTATATTGTAAATAGCTGGGGTCCCAGCACTGAGCCCTGCGGCACCCCACTAGTCACTGCCTGCCATTCTGAAAAGGACCCGTTTATCCCGACTCTCTGCTTCCTGTCTGCCAACCAGTTCTCTATCCACGTCAGTACATTACCACCAATGCCATGTGCTTTAATTTTACACACCAATCTCTTGTGTGGGACCTTGTCAAAAGCCTTTTGAAAGTCCAAATACACCACATCCATTGGTTCTTTCTAGTCCACTCTACTAGTTACATCCTCAAAAGATTCTAGAAGATTTGTCAAGCATGATTTCCCTTTCATAAATCCATGCTGACTTAGACCGATCCTGTCACTGCTTTCCAAATGTGCTGTTATTTAATCTTTAATAACTGATTCCAACATTTTCCCCACTACTGATGTCAGGCTAACTGGTCTATAATTCTCTCTCCCTCCTTTCTTAAAAAGTGGTGTTACATTAGCTACCCTCCAGTCCATAGGAACTGATCCAGAGTCGATAGACTGTTGGAACATGATCACCAATGCATTCACTATTTCTAGGGCCACTGGGATGCAGACTATCAGGCCCCGGGGATTTATCGGCCTTCAATCCCATCAATTTCCTTAACACAATTTCCCGCCTAATAAGGATTTCCTTCAGTTCCTCCTTCTCACTAGACCCTCGGTCCCCTAGTATTTCCAGAAGGTTATTTCTGTCTTCCTTCGTGAAGACAGAACCAAAGTATTTGTTCAATTGGTCTGCCATTTCTTTGTTCGCCATTATAAATTCACCTGAATCTGACTGCAATGGACCTACGTTTGTCTTCACTAATCTTTTTCTCTTCACATATCTATAGAAGCTTTTGCAGTCAGTTTTTATGTTCCCAGCAAGCTTCCTCTCATACTCTATTTTCCCCCTCCTAATTAAACCCTTTGTCCTCCTCTGATGAATTCTAAATTTCTCCCAGTCCTCAGGTTTGCTGCTTTTTCTGGCCAATTTATATGCCTCTTCCTTGGATTTAACACTATCCTTAATTTCCCTTGTTAGCCACGGTTGAGCCACCTTCCCCGTTTTATTTTTACTCCAGACAGGGATGTACAATTGTTGAAGTTCATCCATGTGATCTTTAAATGTTTGCCATTGCCTATCCACCGTCAACCCTTTAAGTCTCATTCGCCAGTCTATCCTAGCCAATTCACGTCTCGTACCATCGCAGTTACCTTTCCTCAAGGTCAGAGACCCTAGTCTCTGAATTAACTGTGTCACTCTCCATCTTAATAAAGAATTCTACCATATCATGGTCACTCTTCCCCAAGGGGTCTCGCACAACATGATTGCTAATTAGTCCTTTCTCATTACACATCACCCAGTCTAGGATGGCTAGCCCTCTAGTTGGTTCCTCGACATGCTGTGGAGTTAAAACTTCACGGAACAGAGCTCCTCCACCACCGCTTGGAAATCTCGCCCTAGTAAATATTGGGGCCATTGAAATAGAAGTCAGAATGTCTCCTTTGCAATCGCGTAAAAAAATGAGAAAGCAAGCCAGGAATTTTATTCTGGATTCTGCACTGCAGCCTGAAGAGCAACTAAACTGACTTTCTTTACACTTTTATTATGTCTTAACTATTCTCTCTAACCTTCCTCTTTGTGAGTCCAAATGATCACAGATCAATAAATGGAACGGAATGCACTATATAAATGTTTTTCTTCTTTCCTCTCCTCTGCAAACAATTAAACTCTGATCATCTGAGACTCACTTTATGTAACAACAATTAGATTATATAGCCAAAAGGCATGCAGCTCCACTTTACCAGAGGAATACATTCATGCCTTATAAGGTATAACTTTCCTGTCCTCATGAAAGTGTTTAATCCTGTCATGGGAGATCTGCTCATACATATGTTTTTTTTTAAGTACTTCTAGACTTTGCTTCCTCAATAAATTTATTCTGGAAAATATTGTTTTGAGGCGTCGAGCACTGCTCTCTGGTCCATAACTCAAACAAAATAGCTGTTTAAAGTCACTTTTACCACTTTGGTCTCCAGCAGTACCAGCTCCAATCACCATTGTAGCTGCCCCAAACTTGTTTTACTTCATCCTTTATTTCATCTGTTGCTTTGACAAACCTCATTTTCTCCTTCCTTTCAGGTGGTAAAGACCAACCCACTGCTCCCTCACATTCTCCTAACCTCATCACCCTTTCCAACTTCACCTCTGTTCTTGCTCTCCTTTGCTATATTTTAACTATTCTCTCTAACCCTCCTCGTATGAGCCTGAATGTTTACAGAGAGTACAACAATTGAATTGGATACAGTAGTGGAGGTGAAAATCCTGAAATTGTTTAAGAATCAGTTGAACACAGCAAAGGTCATTCTGTTGGATGAACAAATATAGACTGAATTGCCTTCCTCATCCATAATTATCTTACGATCATGAATCAGAAATGACTTCAGTTTTATTCCCCCTCCACGTTCACCTGAATGAATTCCAAGCTAGCTGTGATGTTGAGATCATCTTGCAAAGCCTATTGGGCTAGACTTTCCACTTGGTGGCTAAGGCCCAAAGAAATGCACCTTGTTGCAGCGATCGGGGAGCGACCTATAAAAGGCCCAGCGGGAGATCGAGAGCCAGCGGCAGTTGGTGAGACGCGGGAGCGACCTATAAAAGGCCCAGCGGGAGAGAAAGCAAAATAGAAGTAGAAAGTAATCAAAAAGTGACGTCACAGCCAATGGGGTAAGTGATTGGTTGGTGATTGGTGAGTAGCTTTTCTTTTATTTTTTATATCAGTAAGTGAACTGTAACATTGTTATTACCAATTTAAGGGTATCTAAGGTTAAGACATGGCAGGAGAGCTCGGCCATGTGATATGCTCCTCCTGTACCATGTGGGAACTCGGGGACACTTCCGGTGTCCCTGGGCGCTACGTGTGTGGGAAGTGTATCCGCCTCGAGCTCTTGACGGTCCGCGTTGCGGAATTGGAGCTGAGGGTGGATTCACTCTGGAGCATCCACGATGCTGAGAATGACGTGAGTATCACGTGTAGTGAGTTGGTCTTACCGCAGGAGAAGGGTCCACAGCCAGATAGGGAATGGAAGACCAGCAGGAAGAGCAGTGCAAGAAAGATAGTGCAGGGGTCCCCTGTGGTCATCCCCCTGCAAAACAGATACACTGCTTTGAGTACTGTTGGGGAGGATGACTCATCAGGGGAGGGCAGCAGCAGCCAAGTTCATGGCACTGTAGGTGGCTCTGCTGCAAAGGAGGGCAGGAAAAAGATTGGGAACGCGATAGTGATAGGGGATTCGATGGTGAGGGGAATAGATAGGCGTTAGATAGCAGTGCATTTGGAAAGAGGTGACATGATAGGTCCAAGTCAGCATGGATTTGTGAAAGGGAAATCATGCTTGACAAATCTTCTGGAATTTTTTGAGGATGTTTCCAGTAGAGTGGATAAGGGAGAACCAGTTGATGTGGTATATTTGGACTTTCAGAAGGCGTTCGACAAGGTCCCACACAAGAGATTGATGTGCAAAGTTAGAGCACATGGGATTGGGGGTAGTGTACTGACATGGATTGAGAACTGGTTGTCAGACAGGAAGCAAAGAGTAGGAGTAAATGGGTACTTTTCAGAATGGCAGGCAGTGACTAGTGGGGTACCGCAAGGTTCTGTGCTGGGGCCCCAGCTGTTTACACTGTACATTAATGATTTAGATGAGGGGATTAAATGTAGTATCTCCAAATTTGCGGATGACACTAAGTTGGGTGGCAGTGTGAGCTGCGAGGAGGATGCTGTGAGGCTGCAGAGCGACTTGGATAGGTTAGGTGAGTGGGCAAATGCATGGCAGATGAAGTATAATGTGGATAAATGTGAGGTTATCCACTTTGGTGGTAAAAACAGAGAGACAGACTATTATCTGAATGGTGACAGATTAGGAAAAGGGGAGGTGCAAAGAGACCTGGGTGTCATGGTACATCAGTCATTGAAGGTTGGCATGCAGGTGCAGCAGGCGGTTAAGAAAGCAAATGGCATGTTGGCCTTCATAGCAAGGGGATTTGAGTACAGGGGCAGGGAGTTGTTGCTACAGTTGTACAGGGCATTGGTGAGGCCACACCTGGAGTATTGTGTACAGTTTTGGTCTCCTAACCTGAGGAAGGACATTCTTGCTATTGAGGGAGTGCAGCGAAGGTTCACCAGACTGATTCCTGGGATGGCGGGACTGACCTATCAAGAAAGACTGGATCAACTGGGCTTGTATTCACTGGAGTTCAGAAGAATGAGAGGGGACCTCATAGAAACATATAAAATTCTGACGGGGTTAGACAGGTTAGATGCAGGAAGAATGTTCCCAATGTTGGGGAAGTCCAGAACCAGAGGTCACAGTCTAAGGATAAGGGGTAAGCCATTTAGGACCGAGATGCGGAGGAACTTCTTCACCCAGAGAGTGGTGAACCTGTGGAATTCTCTACCACAGAAAGTTGTTGAGGCCAATTCACTAAATATATTCAAAAAGCAGTTAGATGAGGTCCTTACTACTAGGGGGATCAAGGGGTATGGCGAGAAAGCAGGAATGGGGTACTGAAGTTGAATGTTCAGCCATGAACTCATTGAATGGCGGTGCAGGCTAGAAGGGCCGAATGACCTACTCCTGCACCTATTTTCTATGTTTCTATGTTTCTATGTTTCTGCGGACGCAACCGAGACTCCAGGATGGTATGTTGCCTCCCTGGTGCAAGGGTCAAGGATGTCTCGGAGCGGGTGCAGGACATTCTGAAATGGGAGGGAGAACAGCAAGTTGTCGTGGTGCACATTGGTACCAACGACATAGGTAAAAAAAAGGGATGAGGTCATACGAAAAGAATTTAAGGAGCTAGGAGCTAAATTAAAAAGTAGGACCTCAAAAGTAGTAATCTCAGAGTAGGAATCGCAGGATAGTCAGAGTAGGAATCGCAGGATAGCGCAGATGAATACATGGCTTGAGCAGTGGTGCAGCAGGGAGGGATTCAAATTCTTGGGGCATTGGAACCGGTTCTGGGGGAGGTGGGACCAATACAAACCGGACGGTCTGCACCTGGGCAGGACCGGAACCAATGTCCTAGGGGGAGTGTTTGCTAGTGCTGTTGGGGAGGAGTTAAACTAATATTGCAGGGGGATGGGAACCTATGCAGGGAGACAGAGGGAGACAAAAATGAGGCAAAAGCAAAAGACAGAAAGGAGATGAGGAAAAGTGGAGGGCAGAGAAACCCAAGGCAAAGAACAAAAAGGGCCACTGTACAGCAAAATTCTAAAAGGACAAAGGGTTTTAAAAAAGCAAGCCTGAAGGCTTTGTGTCTTAATGCAAGGAGTATCCGCAATAAGTTGATGAATTAACTGTGCAAATAGATGTTAACAAATATGATGTGATTGGGATTACGGAGACGTGGCTCCAGGATGATCAGGGCTGGGAACTCAACATCCAGGGGTATTCAACATTCAGGAAGGATAGAATAAAAGGAAAAGGAGGTGGGGTAGCATTGCTGGTTAAAGAGGAGATTAATGCAATAGTTAGGAAAGACATTAGCTTGGATGATGTGGAATCTATATGGGTAGAGCTGCAGAACACTAAAGGGCAAAAATCGTTAGTGGGAGTTGTGTACAGACCTCCAAACAGTAGTAGTGATGTTGGGGAGGACATCAAACAGGAAATTAGGAGTGCATGCAATAAAGGTGCAGCAGTTATAATGGGTGACTTTAATATGCACATAGATTGGGCTAACCAAACTGGAAGCAATACGGTGGAGGAGGATTTCCTGGAGTGCATAAGGGATGGTTTTCTAGACCAATATGTCGAGGAACCAACTAGGGGGGAGGCCATCTTAGACTGGGTGTTGTGTAATGAGAGAGGATTAATTAGCAATCTCATTGTGCGAGGCCCCTTGGGGAAGAGTGACCATAATATGGTGGAATTCTGCATTAGGATGGAGAATGAAACAGTTAATTCAGAGACCATGGTCCAGAACTTAAAGAAGGGTAACTTTGAAGGTATGAGGCATGAATTGGCTAAGATAGATTGGCTAATGATACTGAAGGGGTTGACTGTGGATGGGCAATGGCAGACATTTAGAGACCGCATGGATGAATTACAACAATTGTACATTCCTGTCTGGCGTAAAAATAAAAAAGGGAAGGTGGCTCAACCGTGGCTATCTAGGGAAATCAGGGATAGTATTAAAGCCAAGGAAGTGGCATACAAATTGGCCAGAAATAGCAGCGAACCTGGGGACTGGGAGAAATTTAGAACTCAGCAGAGGAGGACAAAGGTTTGATTAGGGCAGGGAAAATGGAGTACGAGAAGAAGCTTGCAGGGAACATTAAGGCGGATTGCAAAAGTTTATATAGGTATGTAAAGAGAAAAAGGTTAGTAAAGACAAACGTAGGTCTCCTGTAGTCAGAATCAGGGGAAGTCATAACGGGGAACAAAGAAATGGCAGACCAATTGAACAAGTACTTTGGTTCAGTATTTACGAAGGAGGACACAAACAACTTTCCGGATATAAAAGTGGTCAGAGGGTCTAGTAAGGAGGAGGAACTGAGGGAAATCTTTATTAGTCGGGAAATTGTGTTGGAGAAATTGATGGGATTGAAGGCCGATAAATCCCCAGGGCCTGATGGACTGCATCCCAGAGTACTTAAGGAGGTGGCCTTGGAAATAGCGGATGCATTGACAGTCATTTTCCAACATTCCATTGACTCTGGATCAGTTCCTATCGAGTGGAGGGTAGCCAATGTAACCCCACTTTTTAAAAAAGGAGGGAGAGAGAAAGCAGGGAATTATAGACCGGTCAGCCTGACCTCAGTAGTGGGTAAAATGATGGAATCAATTATTAAGGATGTCATAGCAGCGCATTTGGAAAATGGTGACATGATAGGTCCAAGACAGCATGGATTTGTGAAAGGGAGATCATGCTTGACAAATCTTCTGGAATTTTTTGAGGATGTTTCCAATAAAGTGGACAAAGGAGTACCAGTTGATGTGGTATATTTGGACTTTCAGAAGGCTTTCGACAAGGTCCCACACAGGAGATTAATGTGCAAAGTTAAAGCACATGGGATTGGGGGTAGTGTGCTGACGTGGATTGAGAACTGGTTGTCAGACAGGAAGCGAAGAGTAGGAGTAAATGGGTACTTTTCGGAATGGCAGGCAGTGACTAGTGGGGTACTGCAGGGTTCTGTGCTGGGGCCCCAGTTGTTTACATTGTACATTAATGATTTAGACGAGGGGATTAAATGTAGTATCTCCAAATTTGCGGATGACACTAAGTTGGGTGGCAGTGTGAGCTGCGAGAAGGATGCTATGAGGCTGCAGAGTGACTTGTATAGGTTAGGTGAGTGGGCAAATGCGTGGCAGATGAAGTATAATGTGGATAAATGTGAGGTTATCCACTTTGGTGGTAAAAACAGAGAGACAGACTATTATCTGAATGGTGACAGATTAGGAAAAGGGAAGGTGCAGCGAGACCTGGGTGTCATGGTACATCAGTCATTGAAGGTTGGCATGCAGGTACAGCAGGCGGTTAAGAAAGCAAATGGCATGTTGGCCTTCATAGCGAGGGGATTTGAGTACAGGGGCAGGGAGGTGTTGCTACAGTTGTACAGGGCCTTGGTGAGGCCACACCTGGAGTATTGTGTACAGTTTTGGTCTCCTAACTTGAGGAAGGACATTCTTGCTATTGAGGGAGTGCAGCGAAGATTCACCAGACTGATTCCTGGGATGGTGGGACTGACCTATCAAGAAGGACTGGATCAACTGGGCTTGTATTCACTGGAGTTCAGAAGAGTGAGAGGGGACCTCATAGAAGCGTTTAAAATTCTGACGGGTTTGGACAGGTTGGATGCAGGAAGAATGTTCCCAATGTTGGGGAAGTCCAGAACCAGGGGTCACAGTCTAAGGATAAGGGGTAAGCCATTTAGGACCGAGATGCGGAGAAACTTCTTCACCCAGAGAGTGGTGAACCTGTGGAATTCTCTACCACAGAAAGTTGTTGAGGCCAATTCACTAAATATATTCAAAAGGGAGTTAGATGAATTCCTTACTACTCGGGGGATCAAGGGGTATGGCGTGAAAGCAGGAAGGGGGTACTGAAGTTTCATGTTCAGCCATGAACTCATTGAATGGCGGTGCAGGCTAGAAGGGCTGAATGGCCTGCTCCTGTTTCTATGTTTCTATGTTTCTATGAAGTCAAAATGGCGTCCGTAGTGCCCATTTTCCTTCTCTTAGGTCCAGAAAATGCAACTATTTCTCAGCACTGTTTTGGGTCTTAAATCGGCCCAGCGAAGTGCATGCTAAGTGCTGAAACTTAGGATGGGCCTTGTGTGGGCGATCATCTCGCCGATCAAAGTGGAAACTTAGGCACCTGTTTATCCGGCGATATTTTGGGCCTAGTTTCCACTTTTTGCTCAAAATGGACGATAGAGATCCGTTTTGGGCCATAGATGGGCGATGTGAAGTGGAAAGTCTAGCCCATTACTTTCATGCTTTCCTTTTTGGTCGGGAGATCCCCTGTCATGATTCCCCCTTTCTCCTCTGCTTCTGCTCCTCTTCTTGATCTTCTGAGACTGCTGTCTTGATATCAACCATCTGATTTTCCTGCTCCCTTTACTCACTATATTCTCCACTAAATTTCTAGCTCCTTGTTCCAATCCAACGGAGGCCTATTCGCTAATCTCTCCCTCATCTACAGTGATGTCTGTATTGGTACTGCTTCTTGCTTCACTCCCATTTGAAATAGTTCACTGACTGTAATTTCCATTCTGTTCACCTCATCTTTATACCGTGCATCTGACTCTTCACTCCCTTTCATGGACTTCTCTCTCCATCCCAGAAAAGGCACTTTCCACAAACACTTATTACAGTCTCTTGCTACTTTTATGTTTCTACCTTCCTTTCTTCCAGCAAAAACTTAATTTCATCCTCTTAAGTTTTACTGTGTCAGTTGCATTTGCTTTGATGACTCTACTTTCGAGACTAGAGCATCAGAAATGTATTTTACCCTCTCACGGTTTTCCTGTTTGAGTAGGTTCTTGACTGCATATATCCTATTTCCGTTGCCTTTATTCTTATCCCTTCTCCTTCTCACAAAGACAGAATCCCTATCAGTAACCAGCATCTACTAGTTTGAACATCAACTGCCTACCACCATTGGCTGCCTATTCTTTCTCAAAGTACCTTTGCCTCTAAAAACCCTGATTCACTCTTCTATTCTCCTCATCACTGGTGTCTCTTCCACAGGCATTTTCCCATACAATAGCCACAGATGCAAACTGATATATCCTTACTATAAAGTATAAATGCACACGAGGCCCATACTTGAGAGAAGGTCACTCTGTGACCAGTTACCTTTATTACCAAGACCTCAAGTGATGAAGGTGGGTGGAGCTTCCCCTTTTATACCTGAAAGTCCAGGTTAGAAGTGTCTCCCACAAGTTCGCCCCTTGTGGTCAATGTTTTCAAGGTGTACAACTTAGGTCAGCTTATACATGGGTTACAATGATAGTTGAATACATGACACAAACCCAAATATTCTTTGTATACGACACACAGATTTACATGTACATCTCCAATCTAGTCTATTGTGTTTGCTGCTCATGATGACTTCCTTTATTTTGGGAGGTCAAGTGTAGATTTTGGTGTCTGCAAATGTGATTATAACCTCTCTTCAACTTCGATTCTCCACAAATCCAACTTCTGACTTTAGCCTCATTCACTGCTCCAACCAAGTTCATTGCAAATTTCTGGAACGGGTTTTAATCTTCCTCCCGAGCAATTTTGATTAATCTAGTCTAAATATTAATTTTAGCAACTTTAGACCTTAGCTGCTTCCCTGATTTTCCTACTGGATTTTTGCATTCACGTTCCATTGAGTGTTATTACTTTTTTGTAACAGCTTTACTCAGCATCATCCTTTCCAATACATTTTCACAACCTGACTGCACATTTCAGAATCTTCTTTTTACCTCTTTTTAAAGGTAATTAGCATGTCTAAATAGTTTTATTAATTCTCCTCCCTTTTATTTGAATCAATTCTATATGGTGGTGGTCAACTTATACGAGTATAGATGAAGGATTTCTACCAATAATGTTAGCCTCTCTTCTCTTTCAGATGCTGGGCATTTACAGCACTTTCTATTTTGATTTCCAGTTTCCAGCAATTGTTATTTTTCTTATATCTCTCTCTGTAGTCCGATTAGGCGAAGAGAAATGTTGGTGGTGTAGTGTTTCCTGCTAATAAAGGGAGAGTACTTTTTTTATTCAGATGAACGTTTATGGAGAAACTTGTTTTTTTTTTTAATTCATTCATAGGATGAGGGGGTCATTGGTAAAGCCAACATTTATTGCCCATCCCTAATTGCCCAAAGAAGGTGTTGGTAATCTGACTTCTTGAACCATTTCATGTCCTTGTAGTGAAGGTACTCCCACCAAGCTATTTGGAAGGGAGCTCCAGGATTTTGACCCAACAACGGTGTAGGAACGGCGATATATTTTCAAGTTAGGATGGTGTGTGACTTGGAGGAGAACTTGCAGGTGGTGGTGTTCCCATGAGCCTGCTGCCTTGTCCTTCTAGGTGGTAGAGATCGTGGGTTTGGGAGATGCTGTCGAAGAAGCTTTGGCGAGTTGCTGCAATGCATCTTGTAGATGGTACACACTGCAGTCACGGTACGCTAGTGGTGGAGGGAGTGAATGTTAAAAGGTATGATTCTGTGAGTATGACTATGACTAGCCATGGGACAGCTCCCCCAATTTTAGCACGGGTTGCCAGATGTTAGTGAGGAAAACTTTGTAAAAGAAAGAAAGACTTGGATTTATATAGCGCCTTTCATGACCACCAAATGTCTCAAAGCACTTTACAGCCAATAAAGTACTTTTGGAGTGTAGTCACAGTTGTAATGTAGGAATTGTAGGGTTGACTGGGTTGGGTGTGCCTTTGCCAGGTAGACCTTCCAGTTTTATTCTTATTGTTTCTCCTAGTGGTTTGATACAACTGAGTGACTTGCTAGACCATTTCAGAGGGCAGTTCAGAATCAACTACACTGTTGTGGGTCTGGAGTCACATATAGGCCAGACCGGGTAAGGGTGGAAGATTTCCTTCCCTAAAGAACATTAGTGAACCAGATGAGTTTTTACAACAGTCTGGTAGTTTCATGGTCGCCATTAAGTGCACTTCAATACGTCAGTAGATACTGTATATTCTTGTAAAATGTTGCAAGATCTGAACATTTTGATACCATAAGCCGCTTTGGTCCAGTATACTCAAACACATTTATAATTCTGCATTGCACTTTCCAAATTTTTCTGAGGTGTTTTTGCAAAAATACAGCACTGAATACACAATATGGGTAATTAGACAATTGTATGTCCGTGAACCATTCTTTACAGAGAAAGCCCAAATGAAACAAAATTTTAAAAGGCCGACAGAAAGAAAATATCTCTTCTCCCAGAGCCATGCACCAACCATGATCTAAAGTTCAGAGTACTCGGACTCTACTGATGCCATTTTATAAACAGTGAAGTTTTATAGATGTGAAAAAATGAAATGCAAATGTTTTCCTCCTTTTTTGGGTGTAGGTGCCTGATTTGAGGTTTATGACTTGTGGTTGTTCTCATACTTAAGTTTTTTTTGTTCCAGGTACTAATGGCAGTTTTCCACCTTGGATTTGTATCAAAGTATCTATCTGAGCCTTTGCTGGATGGATTTGCAACTGGTGCCTCAATTACCATCATAATAAGGCAAGTCAAATAGCTCATTGGAATAAAACTACCACGCAGCCACGGACCTGGAAGTGTTGTTGTAACTTGGATAAATATTTTTAAGAACATTCACAAAACCAATTTTTGTGATCTGATTAACAACTGTCATTTGCATGCCTCTGCTAATTGCTTTCAAAGAATTAGGAGAACGATACAAGGACAAGCTTAAGTTCCCTTTCCCAATGGAATTGACCATTGTAGTTTTAGCTACAATAATATCCCACTTTGTAAATCTAAATGAAGTGTATTTGGTCAAGCATTCCTGGAACAATCCCCACTGAATTCCTACCCTCTACGGTTCTAAGTTGGAGCCTCTTACCTAGAATTGCCATGGATGCTGTAACAGTTGCAATTATCTTAGTTGTTTGCAAAGAAGCATGGATACACAATACAAGCCAATCAAGAGACCTATGCTCTTGGATTTTGTAATGTAGTTCAATCGTTTTTTCATTCATATGCTTCCAGTGCGACTCTGGTTAAAACACTTGTTAAAGATTCGAATGGTTGTCAGACCCAGCTCTCCAGTGTTGTCAGTGCTGTGCTGGTATTAATGCTACTTCTTTTCTTAGCTCCTGTATTCTACTCTTTGCAGAAGTGTGTTCTGGCATGCATCATTATAGTCAGTTTAAGAGGAGTTCTCATGAAATTTCGTGATTTGCCAAAGCAATGGAAAATGAGCAAAATTGACACTCTGGTTTGGTGGGTCACAATGCTGTCTGTAACTTTAGTAAGCACTGAGCTCGGGCTTTTTACAGGGGTAACGTTTTCACTTCTGTGTGTCATCATTCGCACTCAAGTGCCTAGAACAGCTTTGTTAGGTCAAATCCAGGGTTCAACTATGTACAAAGATCAAGCAGAATATAATAATCTTTCACCTATTCCCCCAATTAAGGTCTTTTTTTTTGAAGCCCCTCTGTATTATGCTAATAAAGATTTCTTTATGAATGCCCTGTTCAGAAAAGTTGATCTGAATCCTGCTTTGGAGGTTGCAAAGCAGAAAAAGGCAGAAAGCAAACAAATAAAAACAAAAAAACAGAAAGATGGAAAAACATTCAATGGTAACATCAATCAAGAACAGCCTGCGGTCAGCAAACATTTGGTTCCTAAAGTCTACAATTTTCACACCATTATTCTAGACTGTTCCACAGTACAATTCCTGGACACTGTTGGTATTAACACATTGAAGACAGTCCTGAAGGATTATAATGAGATTGGTATCAGATTGCTCCTGGCCAACTGCAATCCTTCAGTGATTGATTCATTGAGTAGGGGAGGGTACTTTGGAGAAAACTGTAAGGAGATGAACACTTTGGCGTTTTATAGCGTGCATGCAGCTGTTCAGTATGCTGAAGCCAAGTGGCCTGAACCAGGTAATTCCTCTCTTTAAGAGTTTTCATATTTATGTCCATTGTTGCCGCATAGACACACACTATGAAAATGGCAATATGTGCCAATCTTAAAATACTTTTTATATTAATTATGGATCACTGGAATTTTTAATCAATTTAGGTATTTTTTAAATTAGTTGAGTTATGGCTCAGTCAGTAAATGTACCACTCATTGCGGCCACACAGACTGCAAAGATCCCAATTTTGATTTGGGTCTCTACTGAGTTGCTGATTTCAGCCAGGCAAGTGTGGAAATTTTACAATTCATTCAATATTACTGGGTGAGGGAGAAGAAGAAACAAAACAGAAGGGCTCCTGCTCCTGATCGCTATCCAATGATCCTCACTGGAGTATGTGCATGGATCAATATACTGCATACAAAGAGGGCAGCAGTTGCCCATAGCAGTGTATACCAGTGTGAGTCAATACATTTAGGGCCCAAGTTTCCACATGATTTGCGCCTGATTTTTAGGAGCAACTGGTGGAGAACGGACTATCTTAGAAATCGCAATTCTCCACATTTTTTTTTCTGCAGTTCCAGTCAGGTAGAACAGTTCCACTTTGGAACAGAATTTTTTCTTCAAAAGGGGGCGTGTCCGGCCACTGGCGCCTGATTTGAAAGTTTCCACAGTGAAAACGTACTCCAAACTAAGTTAGAATGGAGCAAGTGAAGATTTTTGTAGAACTGAAAAAACCTGTTCTACACATTAAAAAATCAGGAGCAGGTTACAAATTAGGTGTCCAGAACGAGGGGGGGGGGGGGGGAAGTCATTAAATTCTACAATAAATCCTTATTTATACTTATACAAATATTATACAAATAAATCCAACCTGAATAAACATTTATAAGCAAAGAAAAGATTAAATAAACCATCTTCCTACCTGTGTGAAAGTGCTTCAGCCAGGGAGGATGCTGCGGGGGGAGGGGGGGGGGGGAAGTAGCCGTTCGTTCCCGCGGGGAGGGGGGGGAAGGAAACGGCTGCCTCAACTTTGAGGCTTCCTGCACCTTTCTCAGTGCTGATGTGCTGATGGCAATGTGCTTTTATTAAAAAATGTTCAAAAATTAAACAGCTACAAAGAACAACAAAAATGGCCGAGTGCCAAGATTTCCTTCACACTGCGCGTGCGCGAATGCTTCAACGCAGGAAAAAAAACTAATTTAAATAGTACCCGCCCCCTCCCACTTACAAAATCGGCGCGAGTGTAGGCTCCGCCCCCCTGGGCACCGCGCCAAGCAGACATGGAGCTGCAGGGCGCTCTAGAATCGCGCGGTTTTTTTCCGGCGCCCTTTTCGCCGCAAAAAACGGGCGCCCAGCTCGGAGGGTCGCCCGTTTTTTATCGTGTGGAAACTTGGGCCCATATAGAGAGGAGGGATGAAAGCAGTTCAGTTTTTTAAAGATTTTAAAGTTGTCATATGAATAAAGAAAAACTATCGTTTGCCAGATATTAAAACACAAACTTTGTTCACTTGTAAAATAATTGCGCTAAGCACTGAACTGTTGAATGACACCATCCTCCCAAATACCGCCAGTGCTTTGGTAGATGGAAAGCCATGCAGTACTGTGCCCAA
Source organism: Pristiophorus japonicus (assembly GCF_044704955.1). NCBI lineage: Eukaryota > Metazoa > Chordata > Chondrichthyes > Pristiophoridae > Pristiophorus > Pristiophorus japonicus. Next base: position 292,369,066 of record NC_091978.1, read on the forward strand.
TGGACACAAGTATTCCCCAAATGTAACATTTTAACCAAGGTTTTCCCACTGTCCTGCTGTAACTAGACAAGCACTGCTGACATTAAACAGGGATTGCTGATTTAAAACCACAAAAATGTGGGGGTTTGCAGCTTTGAAAGCAGAAAGAAAGACTACCAATGAATACTTTCAGTAATGTACACCCTCACCTCTTTTTTTTAATGGTTTAACTGGTTTGGGGTAAGTCACCTCTCTACTTTCTTGGTAAGGGAATAGTCTGTAGTGACCGAAGAGGAATGGGCAAAATGAAAATGATCTTTCTCTAATTTGTCTCAAACGTAAGTTTCACAAAGTACGATGCGAAGCAATAGTAGCTGTTGTATTTAATGAAAAATGTTTTTGAAAAAATAATTGAGGGCATGTTCTACAATGGCAGATCATTGTGGTCGTCATCAACAAGAGATACTTAAAAGGTAGTAGCTAAAACTGGAGCAGTAATCAAACTGTAACATCCAAATAAATACATGTTGATTATTATTAATTTCGACACTATATTTGTAGTCTATTGTACTCTTAACAATACTTTGTTAATGATTACTGGACTAAGTGACTTTGGAAACAGTCTGCACTTTCCAACATTCCACTGGTTTATTGCAACACTGGGCTTCACCTTTGATGGTGAAATTGTGTCCCGAAGTAAGGTTGTTGTAAATGGATGAAAGTAAATGAAACAGGACAGTTTCAATTAAAACCCAAATCAAATCAATGTTTGTCGATTTACAGCCCAGCTGACTCATGAAAATTATTTTTGCTTAAGGATGTTTTTCTGGGGGAAATTAAGTTAATGAATAAGAACATAAGAACATAAGAAATAGGAGCAGGAGTAGGCCATTTGGCCCATTGAGCCTGCTCCGCCGTTCAATAAGATCATGGCTGATCTGATCATGGACTCAGCTCCAATTCCCTGCCCACTCCCCATAACCCTTTACTCACTTATCACTCAAAAATCTGTCTATTTCCGTCTTAAATATATTCAATGACCCAGCCTCCACAGCTCTCTGGGGCAGAGAATTCCATAGATTTACAACCCTCAGAGAAGAAATTTCTTCTCATCTCAGTTTCAAATGGACGGCCCCTTATTCTAAGACTATGTCCCCTAGTTTTATTTTCCCCTATGAGTGGAAATATCCTCTCTGCATCCACCTTGTTGATCCCCCTCATTATCTTATATTTCAATAAGATCACCTCTCATTCTTCTGAACTCCAATAGCAGATGCATTGACAGTCATTTTCCAACATTCCATTGACTCTGGATCAGTTCCTATCGAGTGGAGGGTAGCCAATGTAACCCCATTTTTTAAAAAAGGAGGGAGAGAGAAAACAAGCAATTATAGACCGGTCAGCCTGACCATCGGTAGTGGGTAAAATGATGGAATCAATTATTAAGGATGTTATAGCAGCGCATTTGGAAAGAGGTGACATGATAGGTCCAAGTCAGCATGGATTTGTGAAAGGGAACTCATGCTTGACAAATCTTCTGGAATTTTTTGAGGATGTTTCCAGTAGAGTGGACAAGGGAGAACCAGTTGATGTGGTGTATTTGGACTTTCAGAAGGCTTTCGACAAGGTCCCACACAAGAGATTAATGTGCAAAGTTAAAGCACATGGGATTGGGGGTAGTGTGCTGATGTGGATTGAGAACTGGTTGTCAGACAGGAAGCAAAGAGTAGGAGTAAATGGGTACTTTTCAGAATGGCAGGCAGTAACTAGTGGGGTACCGCAAGGTTCTGTGCTGGGGCCTCAGCTGTCTACATTGTACATTAATGATTTAGACGAGGGAATTAAATGTAGTATCTCCAAATTTGCGGATGACACTAAGTTGGGTGGCAGTGTGAGCTGCGAGGAGGATGCTATGAGGCTGCAGAGTGACTTGGATAGGTTAGGTGAGTGGGCAAATGCATGGCAGATGAAGTATAATGTGGATAAATGTGAGGTTATCCACTTTGGTGGTAAAAACAGAGAGACAGACTATTATCTGAATGGTGACAGATTAGGAAAAAGGGAGGTGCAACGAGACCTGGGTGTCATGGTACATCAGTCATTGAAGGTTGGCATGCAGGTACAGCAGGCGGTTAAGAAAGCAAATGGCATGCTGGCCTTCATAGCGAGGGGATTTGAGTACAGGGGCAGGGAGGTGTTACTACAGTTGTACAGGGCCTTGGTGAGGCCACACCTGAAGTATTGTGTACAGTTTTGGTCTCCTAACTTGAGGAAGGACATTCTTGCTATTGAGGGAGTGCAGCGAAGGTTCACCAGACTGATTCCCGGGATGGCGGGACTGACATATCAGGAAAGACTGGATCAACTGGGCTTGTATTCACTGGAGTTCAGAAGAATGAGAGGCGATCTCATAGAAACGTTTAAAATTCTGACGGGTTTAGACAGGTTAAATGCAGGAAGAATGTTCCCAATGTTGGGGAACTCCAGAACCAGGGGTCACAGTGTAAGGATAAGTGGTAAGCCATTTAGGACCGAGATGAGGAGAAACTTCTTCACCCAGAGAGTGGTGAACCTGTGGAATTCTCTACCACAGAAAGTTGTTGAGGCCAATTCACTAAATATATTCAAAAAGGAGTTAGATGTGGTCCTTACTACTAGGGGGATCAAGGGGTATGGCGAGAAAGCAGGAATGGGGTACTGAAGTTGCATGTTCAGCCATGAACTCATTGAATGGCGGTGCAGGCTCGAAGGGCCGAATGGCCTACTCCTGCACCTATTTTCTATGTTTCTATGTGTATAGGCCCAACCTACTCAACCTAGGTTGGGCCTATACACAATAAGTCAACCCCCTCATCTCTGGAATCAACCTAGTGAACCTTCTCTGAACAGCCTCCAATGCAAGTATACCCTTCCTTAAATATGGAGACCAAAACTGTACGCAGCACTCCAGGTGAGGCCTCACCAATACCCTGTACAGTTGTAGCAGGACTTCTCTGCTTTTATACTCTATCCCCCTTGCAATAAAGGCCAACATTCCATTTGCCTTCCTGATTACTTGCTGTGCCTGCATACTAACTTTTTGTGTTTCATGCACAAGGACCCCCAGGTCCCTCTGTACTGCAGCACTTTTCAATTTTTCTTCATTTAAATTATAATTTGCTTTTCTATTATTTCTGCCAAAGTGGATAACCTCACATTTTCCCACATTATACACCATCTGCCAAATGTTTGCCCACTCACTTAGCCTGTCTATATCTTTTTGCAGATTTTTTGTGTCCTCCTCACAAGATATCCTCATAAGATATTATGTGATTTAAAACAATCATTATTACAGTACTGTGATGGTACCCAATGTGGACAACTTAGTTAAAATAGTATTTTATCAATAATGTCATCAAGGAAGTATGAATGACTCAATAAAACAAATGACTGTGTTTCTGAATATTTTATAATTTTCATTTAAGGTGCAACAATTACTGTAGTTTCTATACAATTATTATATTTTATAGGCAATTAACATATTTTACACCTGTACTCAATTCTGAAACCGCTGGTAATGGAAAGATTGTTAGAACAATTTCATCATTGTATCTAAAACCTCTAATAATTGACAAATGCGCTAAATAAAGATGTAATCATAAATACTGATATCTTCTGATTCAAATAAAACATGGTAGTCAGCTTATGTTTTAAGCAATCTGTAACAGAATGAATGTTGATTAGCATTGCTAGAGAGTAAGCATTTTTCAGCAAGACTGATTTTTCACTATTCTATTCGGTAATGAAGCCAATTGTAGCACCAGTTAAGCTAACTCAGAACAGCAATGGAATCTGCTCTGGATTGCTCAATGTCACACCTTGCGTTGGAAAAGCTTACAGAGAAAGCTTTATAGTAGTGCAACAATCTATTATTTATAGACGTAGTGACAGTTAAATAAGAGATTCATTAAAATAAATGAAACCATTAATGTTATTTTTGAATGCTAAAGTACTATCGTATAAAGTACTGGAAAATCATAAATATAAAATGTTAGCAGTAGATAGATAATGGGGCTGAATTTGCAGCCCCTACGGGTGCATACGAGGTGCGCATGCATTCCTTGGGCCCTGCAAGTTCCGGGGTCAGGCATGCACTGCACATGCACTAAAACCCGGAACTTGCGATTTGTCAAGAGTCCTTGTGACAAATCGTATGAATCCGAAAGAAAAGGGCATTCACGGGCGGAGAGTTGTGCTATTTGCCCAACCTCTGCCCACCGAATACCCTTGAAATTCTTACGCCTGGTAAAAGCAGATGTAAGGCTTGCTTTGACCAGTATAAGAGTTTCGAAAAAAAATTTTTTATCACCCATTTATACATTAAAAACTCTGTCCAATAAGGTAAGATTATTTTTAGCCCCGTTAAAACATATGAAAAACATATTTTAAACAAAACCATTTTAAAATATTTAATTAAATTGAATTTTAATTCATTTTAAATATGTAATATTTTTTAAATTTTATTTCATGTGTTCGTGTATTTTTTAAGTGATGCCCATTCATATTTACGGAAACCTCATAAGTATGAATGGAGATTCCCTTCTTTTATTGGTTGGGCAAGCCAAGTTGATCCCAGGAGCGCTTGCGAACTGCATGCGTCCCTGGGATACATGGGCCTCTACCCGCGTATACCCGGAGAGGCCCAGGAGTGCGAATCTGCAAACCTCCTGGACCACCAGGTAAATTCATAGATTTTTTGCAGGTCGGAGGCACCCGCTTGCGAGAAGACTCCAACCGCAATTTCTATCCCCATATCATAAAAGATCATATAAATATATCAGATTACAACAGATGTTCATGCATATTTTCCTATTTATAGATGTCAGGCATCACTATCTGAGGCTCTCTCAGTGAAGATGCTCTCCACAAGTGAGAGTGGCACTCTTCTCAACATATCCTTCCTCTACTACAATGTAAGAGGACAAGAGTGTCTCACCAATGTGTGCATTATATCAACCAGAAATATGGGATTCTGCAACAGTAGGCACTAAAATATACTTATGCATGTGGTTGAACCCACAAGTATATTTCTCATATTGAAGTTATGCTCGGTGTCCTGTGTGGTCTTGCCCTGTGATGGTGGAGATGAATGGACCTGCACAATCTAGCTGGTGTCCTTCTTACCTATACAAGCCCTATGAAGATATCGCCACACAAAACACAGTATCCCACCAGCCAATTGTATATTTAGAGATATGCTTCCAAACCTTCAATACATACATCAGGCCATTTCTCCTCAATGATCACAAAGGCTTGCATTCTACAAGATGGGAGATTTGGACAGTATTAATTTTGTTTTCCGTCATGAGTACCCAGTCTTGTGCAGTTATTTAATGCAAGTAACTGATCCATTTCCTAATATTGGAACTTCAGAATGAACACTTTTCGCTACAATGCAACAACTACCTCCCAAAAGGTATTTTTTTGCTGTTTGACTCTTGCAGCTTAGAAGTAAACCTTTACATTTTGTAAAATGTACCTTGAATACCACAGTGGAAACTTTGGTTGATATCATGTTTGCACTTGGTGCTATTTGTTCATTGTAAACAATTTAGAGTGGAAGAACAGATGATTTGAACAACATGTATTTATATAGCATCTTTAACATAGTGAAACATCCCAAGGCGCTTCACAGGAGTATTATGAGATAAAAGATTTGACACCAAGCCACATAAGGAGAAATTAGGGCAGGTGACCAAAAGTTTGGTCAAAGAGGTAGGTTTTAAGGAGATCTTGAAGGAAGAATGAGGGAGAGAGGCAGAGAGTTTAGGCAGGGAATTCCTGAGCTTAGGGCCGAGGCAACAGAAGGCACGGTCACCAATGGTTGAGCAATTATAATCAGGGATGCTCAAGAGGGCAGAATTAGAAGAGCGCAGACATCTCAGGGGATTGTGGGGCTGGAGGAGGTTACAGAGATAGGGAGGGGCGAGGCCATGGAGGGATTTGAAAACAAGGATGAGAATTTTGAAATCGAGGCATTGTTAACCGGGAGCCAATGTAGGTCAGCGAGCACAGGGTTGATGAGTGAGCGGGACTTGGTGCAAGTTAGGATACGGGCTGCCGAGTTTTGGATCACCTCAGGTTTATTGGCTCTGTTCCAGTAGTTTAGATGGCAAATTAAAATTTTTAATGAGTAAAATCTGATTGGATGGGTGTCCTGGCCAATATTTATCCCTCAACCAACATCACTAAAACAGATTATCTGGTCATTATCACACTGCTATTTGTGTGCAAATTGGCTGTCGCATCTCCCACATTACAACAGTGACTACACTTCGAAAAGTGGCTAGCATTTAAAGAATTAATACATAACTTACAACAAATATATATTTTAAGGCACAAAAACCCCACAGGAAAACCGTGGCGAACAAGAGAAGTTAAAGATAGCATTAGATCAAAGGAAGAGGCTTATGGGGCTCAATTTTCCCCGTTCACTTGCACCGTTTTTTTTGAGTATTTATTTTTTTCAAAGTTTCTTCCTACGATCTGTGCCAGCGTAACTGACGTAGTTACGATTTTACTAGGCCAGTTTTTTTTTAATGTCATGTGACCTCAAGTCTGTGCCGTTTTTTTTCAATTCTTCGCAGTTTGGCCAACATTTTTTTCCCTTAGGTCAGCGTATTTGGCCATTCCTGAAAAACATTCTGGTGAGTTAATTTCACATTCACAAATCTGCACTGACAGACGCCATTGTTTTTAAATCGAAGATTTTGGAGGGAGTCAAGAACACTGTCAAAATCAATAATAAAGTTCAACTTTTTTTTAATCTGTCAATGTCGAAGTGTAAATTTGTTGGATTTCAGAAGTTCTCTCAGTTTTTAAACTCACTCACACTCTATCATCAAACGTCTTGAAGCATGGCTGGAGGGTCGTAGGTTTAGTCGGCAGAATCAGCCCCGCACCCGGACACAGGGGCTCGGGACTCGGCTACAAGCAGTGCGGGGGGTGGGGGGGGTGTGGAGCAGGGGAGGGGGGCGGGGAGGAGAGTGAGAACGAGGTGCTGATAGGAAGGCTTGGAGCCCAGGGAAGGGGAGGGAGAGAGAGAAGCCACAAGACTCTAATTAGTAAAGGGAGGGGGGGGGGGTGGTGGAGGAGAGAGAGAGAAGTCACACGGCTCCAATTAGTAAGGGGGGGGGCGCGCGAGAGGAGAAGTCACAATATCTTTGGGTGTGGTCCATCCATACAGACCTGGAGAGAGACAACTGCGAACCTGTGCAGCCTGCTTTCCTGCCATTTTGAGCTTCTTTCAAAGGTTAAATTTAAGTATGGGGGCAATACTGACAATGCCAATACCTTGTGTGAGCCTTCTGCATCATGGTGCTCTGTAGGAGATAATTGATTTGACTTCATCGCATCACGAACATCAGAGCCCGTATGGGGCTGGGCAGGAGGCCTTACCCACCTCGGGTATATCGAGACAGGCGTTCATATCTCCACCTGAGTGATGCAGACTGTGTCAGAAGGCTACGTTTCCGCAAAGAAGTTGTGAGTGAGATCTGTGAGTAGGTCAAAGCAGTCCTGCAACCTAGAAGCATCAGGAGGATTGCTTTGTCAGTTGAAGTGCAATTTCATTTTATGCCTCCGGATCGTTTCAAGCTACAACTGGGGATTTGTGCACCATCTCTCAACATGCAACACATGTCTCCATTCGCCAGGTCATGGCAGCACTGTGTGCGCGGAGGAATGACTTCATAAAGTTTCCCTATGATCGCCCAAGCAATCCATGACAGGGCTGTGGACTTCTCCAGGATTGCTGGCTTCCCAAAGATGCAGGGCTGCATTGATTGTACCCACATCGCCTTGCGAGCACCTTTGCAGGATTCCAAGATGTACAGGATCAGAAAAGGCTTCCACTCCATGAATATACAGCTCGTGTGTGACAACATGCATCATATCGTCAGTCGATGCAAGATACCCTGGCAGCACCCATGATGCATTCATCCTACTCGACACCATTATATCTGCCATATTTCAGCAGCATCAGCCAGAAGGGCACAGCTGGCTACTGGGAGACAAAGGGTACGGCCTCGCCACCTGGCTCATGACGCCCCTACGCGTAACCCGGACAGAAGCTGACCGTCAATACAACATGTCGCACATTGCGACGCGCAGCATCATTGAGAAGACCATTGGCATATTGAAGCAGCGTTTCCGATGCCTGGACCATTCCGGAGGCTACTTGCTGTACTCCCCTGAGATTGTCGGTCAGTTCACTGTTGTGTGCTGCATGCTGCATAACTTAGCCAGCATTAGGCAGCAGCACCTAGTAGTGGAAGACCCAACTGTGGCGAAAGTGGCTGATGATAATGATGTGGAAGATGCAGGAGGAGGAGGAGGAGGACGACGAGGATGAGGAAGCCATGCAAGTGCCTGAGGCCAGAGCATGACGGCAGAGGAGGGTGGGCCATCATGCCCCTTTAACAATTGCTCGAGCCTTGCGCCAGCAGCTCATCTATGAACGCTTTACTGATGCCTGAGGGCTCAGCGACAACTATTCCACATAAACGTGTTTACTGTTTGGAGCTGTTCCGTAATGTTCTGTTGTATTAATGGAACATGATTCAGTTTTAATATAAAATATATTTTATTCAAAAGTTTACAATATATTTAAGTTAACTTTAATAAAATTATTCTAGTATCAAACTTTACTTTAATATCACTCTTTAAGATCACTTATAAACTTGTAAATTTACATAACTTACAAAAAACTTTTAATTTGAGAACAGGTACAACAGTAGCAATAATAATAACAGCAACAATAACAACAGCAACAAAGAAAGGCTGTACCCATCTCTCATCCCCCTTATTCTAAGACTGCCCGCTGCGCTTGGTCTTGGATACACCACCACCCCTGCCCGCAGGCGGTGGCGCAGTTTCTGGGCTTGATGCCAAGCTTATTTTTCTAACATCTCGGGTACTGCGCACCTCTTGAGGGTGGGGAGCGTCTGCGTCAGGCGACGAGTTGGAGTGCCCAGGTGGAAAGTTGGAGGGCCCGGCTTTGGGCTCTTCAGAGGCTGGTGTGGGGATTGGAGTGGGAGTGACAGTTGATTCTGTCAATGGATGCGGGGTCTGGGTGTGTTCACTTATTGCAGCAGCTAACTCCCACATGCTGTCCCTCATGGACCCTGACAGTGTCTCAACGACCTGCAATATTCCCTCCCTCATGTTGAGCAGAACTGTCTGAACTACCTACAACATTCCCTCCCTCATGGTCAGTGACATGGTTTGCACTACCTCTGACATTCCCTCCCTCATGGCTACTATTCCCTCACTGATGGTCCCGGATATTGTTCCCATTTCTCATGTCATTGCTGTCAACTTTCCAGACAGTCCCACTACCTCATCGCTCACCCCACTGATGGCATCCAGGAGTGATCGGGTAAGATCAATGCTCTCCACACTCAATGACATCATCTGAACCACATCTGTTAGATCCCGCACCTCAGGAGAGCGCGGTTGAGCTCTCCTTCCCTTCCTCCCCACGGGTGTGCCTCGCTGCACAACACCACTGGGACCGGCAACCACTTCTTTTTACACTAGCTTCCAGATCTCATGGTGGTCAGTAATCCAGCTCTTGCCATCTGTTCTCAATCACAGTAACTAGTGCCTCCATTTCTTCCTGTAAGAAATTCTTGGTCCTTGCACTGTGTTGCATCTTGTATTGCTCCAACTACGATTTTCCCAATGCTCTCAAAGCACTCCTTCTCACACTCACAACTGGATCTTTGAAGGACCAAGATGAATTTGTAGGACTTACCCTCTCCCTTGAGTGTGGGCCCAGCTTGTGCAGTACTGGTTGCTTTTTTTTCCAGGCAGGACCCATCAAAGCAGCAACCCTCTCCTCAAAGAGTGTCAGTGGGTGCAGATTTGCCGGGCCTCCTCTTGTTCGAGTTCTTTCCCTTTTACTATGTGTCACCTTCCTCTACAAAGATGAAAATGCAACTTTTTAGAGAGGATGTCTTTCTGCCGGGTGGGACATTTCCAATTGCAATTCCATTGAATAAATGAAAATATTACTTACACTTGACCAAGGTCCTGCCATTTCTTTTTACACTGGTCTCTAGATCTAGAGGTGGTCACCACTGCGCAGTGATCTTCTGCAACTTGGTTCCAGCATTTCTTCATTTATTTGGGTGTAACTTTTGTGTGACCTCTGCTGGTGTCCAGCTCCTGCCATCTGTTCTCAATCACAGTAACTAGTGCCTCCACTTCTTCCTGTAAGAAATTCTTGGTCCTTGCACCACATTGCATTTTGTATTGCTCCAGCTGCGATTTTTCCAATGCTCTTTTTCACACACACAACGGATGGCTGATTGCCAAATCCGTACTGAGCATGTGTGTCCATTGGAACAATGTCAAAAATGTAACTTTCTTTTCGTGCATGCGCAGAAGGAGCGTCTTCATTTTTTGGTGCAGACATCCCCCCCCTCCCCCCGAGGTGATTGGACACACTGCATGGCACCAAATTCAAATTACACATCGGGGAAACATTGGCAAAATAGTTCGGGCGCATTTCTGGTCTAGAAAAACAGGCATAACTATGGCAATACGCCAGAAAATGGGCTTGGGGAAAATTTAGCCATAATGTTGCCAAAAAGAAAAGTATGTCTGAGCATTGGGAGGATTTTAGAATTCAGCAGAAATTGATAAAGAAAGAGAAAAAAGAATGAGAGTAAATTAGCAAGAGGCATAAAAACAGATTGCAAACGTTTCTATAGATATGTAAATAGGAAGAGATTAGTGAAAGTGGGCCCATTAGAGGCAGAGACAGGAGAAATTATAATGGGCAATAAGGAAATGGCAGAGACATGAAACAAATACTTTGTATCTATCTTCACAATATAGGACACAAAAAACATTCCAGAAATAATGGGAAACCAAGGGTCGAAAGAGAATGAGAAACTTAAAGAAAGCTGTATAAGTAAAGACTAAAGGGCTCAATTTTCCCCAAGCCTGTTTTCTGGCATATTGCCAGAGTTATGCTGGGTTTTCTAGGCCTGAAATGCGCCAGAAATATTTTGCCAAACTTTCCCTGATGTATAAATCCAATTTGGTGCCACGCAGTGTGTCCAGTGTCCTTGGGGAGCTGAGCCTGCTGTCTGCATCAAAAAACAAAGCTGCACCTTCTGTGCATGCACGAAAAAAGTTATGTTTTTAACATTGTTCTAATGGACGCGCATGCCCATTACAGCTTGGATTTGGCAATCGGCCATTTTTAAAGAGCCAGTTGTGCGTGTGTGTGTGAGAAGGAGTGCTGTGTGAGTGCATTGAAAAAAATCACAGCTGGAACAATACCGACAGTCTCAGGGGAGTACAGCAAGTAGCCTCCGGAATGGTCCAGACATCGGAAACCCTGTTTCAATATGCCAATGGTCTTCTCAATGGTGCTGCGTGTCACAATGTGCGACATGTTGTATTGACGGTCAGCTTCCGCCCGGGTTACGCGTAGGGGCGTCATTAGCCAAGTGGCGAGGCCGTACCTTTTGTCTCCCAGTAGCCAGCTCTGCCCTTCTGGCTGTTGCTCAAACATGGCAGATATAACACTGTCACATAGCATGAATGCATCATGGGTGGTCCCAGGGTATTTTGCATCGACTGACGATATGATGCATGTCGTCACATACGAGCTGCACATTAATGGGGTGCAAGCCTTTTCTATTCCTGTACATCTCGGAATCCTGCAAAGGTGCTCGCAAGGCGATGTGAATACAATCAATGCAACCCTGTACCTTTGAGAAGCCAGAAATTCTTGAAAAGCCCACAGCCCTGTCATGGATTGCTTGGGCGGTCATGGGGAACTTTATGAAGTCATTCCTCCGCGTATACAGTGCAGCCATCACCTGGCGAATGGAGACATGTGTTGCACGCTGAGAGATGGTGCACAGATCCCCAATTGTAGCTTGAAATGATCCAGAGGCATAGAATGAAAATGCAGCTGTAACCTTCACTTCAACTGACAAAGCAGTCCTCCTGACGCTTCTCGGCTGCAGGTCTGGTTTCACCAACTCACAGATCTCACAGACAACTTCTCTGCAGAAATACAGCCTTCTGACACAGTCTGCATCACTCAGGTGCAGGTACAAATACCTGCCTCGATATACCCGAGTGTTATGTATGTATGTAGACCTTAACAATGTAAGACCTGCCACCAGGGGGCACACCTGTGGGAGACCTAAAAGTCACCTGTGCACCCTGGGGCAAGCAGGTATAAAAGGTGACTCACCATGCTGCTTCCTCACTCTAGAGTCTGGAATAAAGAGACCAAGGTCACAACAGTTTGAGCTTGCGATATAGTCCTGTGGATTTATTCTGAACATAACAAATTGGCGATGAGTAACGGATCACGAACTTCCACGCGGTAATGGCTGCTGTTGGTATTCTTGAGAGATTTGTTGAGGGTGATGATTGGGAAGCCTTCGTTGAGCGCCTTGACCAGTACTTTGTGGCCAACGAATTGGACAAGGCTGAGACGGAGGCCAAGCGCAGGGCAATTCTCCTCATCGTATGTGGGCCATCGGTATATGGCCTCCTAAAAGATTTGCTGGCACCGGTCAAAATAACGGACGAAGGCGCGTCCAGACTACGGGATGAGAGAGCGTCCAGACCATGGGATGAGAGAGCGTCCAGACCATGGGATGAGAGAGAGTCCAGACCATGGGATGAGAGAGCATCCAGGCCACGGGATAAGGGAGCGTCCAGGCCACGGGATAAGAGAGCGTCCAGACCACGGAAGGTTGCCGCAACAGAACGGAGGAATGTGTCGCCCAGCAAGGAAGATGACTGGGTTCAGGGCAAAGGCAAAGGGGCGGCCGCAGTGAAGGCCAGGAACCCATCACACTCAAATAAATTGTGTGCAGGCGAACACCAACTGGTCGTATATGTATCTGACAAAGTACTTGTAACAAGTGATGTGTTATCACATGGGGTCGGGTGTGTTGTATAGAAAGCCAAAGTAGCGGGCGAACCTCAACCAGTTGTATATTATCTAACAAAGTATTCGTAGCAAGTGAGATGTTACCGCACGGGGTCGGGAGTGTTATGCAGCAAACAAAAGTAGTGGGCGAGCCCCAAACGATTGAACATGTATCTAATAAATTAAACAAAGCAGCAGCCTGTGTTCACGGGACTAAAGAGACGCACCAAAGAGTGTCCCAATATGTGCTCGAGTCAGACAAGCTACTCATCCCACAAGCTTGGGAGAGCAGAGGCACCATTATTGATGCTTTGTTTCGCGAATGTCCAACACTGTCTGTGCACTGTAACATGATCCGCCATGGGCCAGGCACAGAGAGCAGCACCCATGCTCTCAGTTGGCTACCGTTGCCCACCCCCGGGGTGTAAACGGCATAGCCTGCACACCCACTCGTGGTCGTGGAAGTGCTAGAAAGCAAGGGGTCAACTGTAACAGCCCCCCCAGCTTAGGACCTGGACCAGCCAGGATCCCATGTTACCACCTGCCAAAGGTGAACTGCTAGACGGGATGTGGCAACCTATCCACCAAAAAGACGATAGACCCATCCCAATGTTGCAAAGCAAGGCAGGGCGGCTACAAGCAGTCAGTGATCCGGGGCCCCTATACTACAGCCCAATGTCCACGGGGACCACTAGGCCTCCCGCCACTTCCGAAAGTCTCAAGGCCTTTGTGGCCATCCTAGGCTTGCCAGACCTCAGGGTCAGCGCCCAAATCACTAAACCTAGCACCACGGGTGCCATGGTGGACTCCTTACAGACCCGGCTATCCTGGGTGTTACGCAATCACCAGACTGAATCACTCAGAACCGAGCCTTCCGCATGCCATCAGCAGAGAATACACCATAAGTGCACGGCCCCGCCACACGACATCAGAATAAGTGATGTAGACCATGTTCAGGGCCCCAGTCAGGCTGCTAGCACCGCATTAGCCAAGGGGGTGTAGGTGATGAAAACAGAGTGTTTGATTGTGAAACAATGTACCAGGCTAACGAGTAAAGCAGTGGGCGAGACCAACCTGCGAACGACAGATAACGGGGAACCACACTGTAAGGACCTGGCCCCCACCAACATGATCAGCTTCGTCGTCAACCACAAGGACAAACCCACCATGTCAAGACTTCAACCCAGGCGATCGACCCGGGGGCACGGGCCGCCAGATCGCCTCAACTTGCACAATAAGACTTTTGGTTGGAGGTGGGGGGGTGTGCGGGGAGGGAGTGATATTATGTATGTATGTAGACCTTATCCAAATGTAAGACTTGCCACCAGAGGGCACACCTGTGGGAGGCCTAAGGGTCACCTGTGCACCCTGGGGCAAGCAGGTATAAAAGGTGACTCACCATGCTGCTTCCTCATTCTAGAGTCTGAATAAAGAGACCAAGGTTACAACAGTTTGAGCTTGCGATATAGTCCTGTGGATTTATTCTGAACATAACACTGAGGTGGGTAAGGCCTCATCTCCAGCACCCTACAGGCTTTGATGTTACTGATGCGATGAGCACCATGAATCAGAACGCTCGCACAAGGTGTGGCATTGGCAGTATTGGCCACATACTCAGTTAAACTTTCAAAGAAGCTCAAAACGGCAGGAAAGCAGGCAGCACAGGTTCACAGTTCTCTCTCCCCAAGGTCTGTATGGATGGACCACACAATGATCATATGACCTCTCTCTCCCCAGGCAATAAGTCTCGTGTCTCGTGTCTCGTGTCTCGTGTCTCGTGTCTCGTGTCTCGTGTCTCGTGTCTCGTGTCTCGTGTCTCGTGTCTCGTGTCTCGTGTCTCGTGTCTCGTCTCGTCTCCGGACCCCAAGCCGCTGTGTTCGGACGTGAGGCCAATTCTGCCAGCCAAACCTACAACCCTCCAGGCCTTCTTCAAGATGTTCGGTGGTGGCATGTGAGTGAGTAAAAAATGAGAAAACGTGTGAAATCCAACAAATTTACACTTCTACGTTGACAGGTTAAAAAAAAGTTGAAAATTATTATTGATTTTGACAGTGTTCTTGACTCCGTCCAAAATCTTCGATTTAAAAGCAATGGCGTCTTTTCAGCGCAGATTTGTGAATGTGCGCTGGTTTCTTAACTCACCAGAAGGTTTTTTGGGAGTGGCCAGATACGCCAATGTAATGGAGAAAAATGTTGGCCAAACTGCGAACAATTGAAGAAACCAGCACAGACATGAGGGAACGCCCCTTTTGTGGTGAAAAAAAACTGACTTAGAAAAATCATAACTAAGTCCGTTACGCCGGTGCAGATCGCAGAGGGAAAGTTTGAAAAAAAAAGCAGCAAAAATTTAACTCAACACTCCAAAAAAACCCAGCCTGCTCAAAAAAAAACGGCGCAAATCACTGGGGAAAATTGAGCCCATAGTACTGGACTAATGGGAAATTAATGTGACTAAGTGTCGACATATCCCCTGGAACTGACTAACTGCATCCTACAATTTGAAAAGAGGTAGCTGTAGAGATAGAGGATGCACTGCTATTAATCTTACAAAGATCACTGGATTCTAGAACAGTCCCCAAGGATTGGAAGGTAGCAAACATAACACTGCTATTTAAAAAAGGAGGAAGAGAAAAAACAGGGAGTTATGGCCAGTTAGATTGATATCAGTAGTTGGCAAAATGCTAGAATCTATTATTAGGGACATGGTAACAGGGCACTTAGAAAATAATATGATTAGGCAGAGTCAACATGGTTTTATGAAAGGGAAATCGTGATTGGCAAATCTATTAGAGTTTTTTGAAGATGTAACTAGTAGTATGGATAAGAAGGAACTAGTGGATGTAGTGTATTTGGATTTTCAAAAACCATTCAATAAGGTGCCACACAAGAGGTTATTACACAAAATTACAACTCATGGGATGGGGGTAATATATTAGCCTGGATGGAGGATTGGTTAATTGACAGAAAACAGAGAGTAGGAATGAACAGGATGCTTTCAGGTTTGCAGGCTGTAACTAGTGGATCAGTGCTTGGGCCTCAGCTATTTACAATCTAAGTTAATGACCGAGAAGGTGTAACCTGCACCTTGTTCCTTGAGCTGGCCTTCCCCTGCCCGCCGGGTCTCGCTTCGGGCGGCAATGTCGATATCATAGTTCCTGGGCAACTATGGCAGTGCGGCGTTCTGGCCTGTCGCTGTTGTGGTTGTCCATTAGGGTCCTGACGTTCCAGGTCCCATACCTCATGTTAATGGAATGAAAGATGCCTGTGCGTGAGTTCTTTCTGGAAAGGGAAACCAGAGGCAGAACGCCGCCTCCACAGAGTCGGCTTCGCCATCAAAAATGAGCTGGTTGACCGCTTCAAAGACTCCCCCTGTGGGGCTAACAAACACCACATGACTCTTCGACTCAGCCTATCCCGGAACCAGTGCGCCACAGTCATCAGTGCGTACGCCCCGACACTCGATGCAACTGATGAGGCCAAAGAGAGTTTTTACACCAACCTCGAAAAATCCCTGTCCTGCGATCCCGCGGGCGACAAACAGATCCTCCTCGGTGACTTCAACACCAGGGTTGGCAAGGGCACAGACCTCTGGGGGGGGCATGATTGGCAGAGAGGGGGTAGAGAAAGCCAACTCCAGTGGTACCCTACTCCTGACAAAATGTCTAGAGCACGAACTTGTCATCACCAACACCTTGTTCCACCAGAGGGACAAATACAAGGCATCGTGGCAACACCCTCGCTCCAAACACTGGCACCTGCTCGACTATGTCATCGTCCAAGCCAGGGATCACAAGGATGTGCGCATGACAGGAGCCGACGACTGTTGGACGGACCACCGCCTAATCCGATTCATCATCGACATCAACATAGCCCCAAAGTGGAGGGGACAGCAGAAGCAGTGCCGCAAAAAAGTCAATGCCGAAGCACTTAAGGACCCAGCTAAGAGAGCCCTATACAGCCAGCGCCTCACAACTAACCTGGCGTGCATTGATGACCCCGAGACGCAGAAAGCCCACAGCTCTTGGTCTGCCCTCCACACCTCCATAACCAAGGTCTGCAAAGAGACACTCGGTTACTCAACCAGGAAACACCAGGACTGGTTTGATGAGAATGATCAAGAGATCCAAGAGCTAATAGATCGCAAGCGCAGGGCATTTCTGAGCATTAAACAACAACCCAACGCGGGAGCAGCAAAGCAGCATTACAAACGGCTCAAGGCTGAGGTCCAACAAAAAACCCAGGACCTAAAGAACAGGTGGTGGATGGAGAAAGCACAGGAGATACAGCCACTGGCCGACAACCATGATGTGCGATAATTCTTCATCGCAGTCAAGGCCACCTCGGGGCCAAACACTCAAGGCCCCACCCCACTGCTGGCCAAGAACGGGGAAACACTCATCAAGGACACCGAGGCAGTCAGGGCCCGCTGGAAGGAGCACTTCGAAGATCTCCTCAATCGAGACTCTGCCTTTGACTCGAGTGTTCTCGACTCCATCCTGCAGCATGCTACCCGCCACCACCTCAGTGAGAGGCCAACACTGCATGAGGTAGAAATAGCCATAAGACAGCTCAAAAACAACAAGGCTACTGGTGCGGATGGAATCCCTGCTGAGGCATTGAAGTATGGCGGAGAGTCACTGCTGGCACGAATACACGACCTCATTTTTTCATCTGGAGGGAGGAGAGCATGCCGGGGAATCTCAGAGATGCAGTAATCGTGACCATCTTTAAAAAAGGGGACAAGTCTGACTGTGGCAACTACAGAGGAATCTCCCTGCTATCAGCCACTGGGAAAGTCGTCGCTAGAGTCCTCCTCAACCGTCTTCTTTCTGTGGTCGAGGAACTCCTCCCGGAGTCACAGTGCGGATTTCATCCCCTATGGGGCACAACGGACATGATTTCTCTGCAGGAAAAACGCAGAGAACAGCGCCAGCTCTTATACATGGCCTTCTTCGACCTTACAAAGGCCTTTGACACTGTCAACCACGAGGGTCTATGGAGTGTCCTCCTCCGTTTCGGATGCCCCAAAAGTTCGTCACCATCCTCCACCTGCTCCAGACGACATGCAGGCCGTGATCCTTACCAACGGATCCACCACAGACCCAATATCCACGTCCGGACCGGGGTCAAACAGGGCTGCGTCATCGCCCCAACCCTCTTCTCAATCTTTCCCGCTGCCATGCTCCACCTCACAGCCAACAAGCTCCCCGCTGGAGTGGAACTAAACTGCAGAACCAGTGGGAACCTGTTCAACCTTCGCCGTCTCCAGGCCAGGTCCAAGACCACCCCAACCTCCGACGTCGAGCTACAGTACGTGGACGACGCCTGCGTCTGCGCACATAGAGGCTGCACTCCAGGACAAGATCGACTGAGGCATGGGCCTTACGCTAAACATCCACAAGACAAAGGTCCTCCACCAGCCTGTCCTCACCGCACAGCACTGCCCCCCCAGTCATCAAGATCCACAGCGCAGCTCTGGACACCCTGGACCACTTCCCATATCTCTGGAGCCTCCTATCAACAAGAGCAGGCATCGACAATGAGATCCAACACCGCCTCCAATGCGCCAGTGCAGCCTTCGGCCGCCTGAGGAAAAGAGTGTTTGAAGACCAGGCCCTCAAAACCGCCACCAAGCTCATGGTCTACAGGGCTGTAGTAATACCTGCCCTCCTCTATGGCTCAGAGACATGGACCATGTACAGTAGACACCTCAAGTTGCTGGAGAAATACCAACTACGTCTCCGCAAGATCCTACAAATCCCCTGGGAGGACAGGCGAACCAACATCATGCCAGACACAAGACTCCCAAAGCAAGAGCTCTACTCGGAGCTCCTACACGATAAATGAGCCAAAGGTGGGCAGCAGAAATGCTACAAGGACACCTTCAAAGCCTCCCTGATAAAGTGCAACATCTCCACTGACACCTGGGAGTCCCTGGCCCAAGACCGCCCTAACTGGAGGAAGTGCATCCGAGAGGGCGCTGAGCACCACGAGTCTCAATGCCGAGAGCATGCAGAAATCAAGCGCAGACAGCGGAAAGAGCGTGCGGCAAACCAGTCCCACCCACCCCCTCCCTCAACGACTATCTGTCCCACCTGTGACAGGGACTGTTGTTCTCGTATTGGACTGTTCAGCCACCAAAGAGCTCACTTCAGGAGTGGAAGGAAGTCTTCCTTGATTCCGAGGGACTGCCTATGCTGATGATAATGACCTAGGTGAAGGGACTAGTGTAACATATCCAAGTTAGGTGGGAAAGTAAGCTGTGAGGAGGACACAAAGAGGCTGCAGAGAGATATGGACAGGTTGACTGAGTGGGCAAGAACATTATGGAGATACTGGCCATAATCTTTCAATCCTCCTTGGATACAGGGCTGGTGTCAGAGGACTGGAGAATTGTAAATGTAACACACTTGTTCAAAAAAAGGTGTACGGATAAACCCAGCAACTACAGTCAATTTAACCTCAGTAGTGGGGAAGCTTTTAGAAACGATAATCCTGGACAAAATTAAGAGTCACTTGCACAAGTATGGATTCATTAAGAAAAGCCAGCACGGACTTGTTAGAGGCAAGTCATGTTTAACTAACTTGATGGAGTTTTTTGATGAGGTAACAGAGGGTTGATGTGGGCAATGCGGTTGATGTGGTGTACATGGACTTCCAAAAGGTGCTTAATAAATAAAGTTGAAGCCCATGGAATAAAAGGGACAGCGGCAGCATGAATATGAAATTGGCTAAGTGATAGGAAACATAGAGTAGTGATGACCGGTTGTTTTTCAGACTGGAGGAAGGTATACAGTGGTGTTCCCCAGGGGTCGGTACTAAGACCACTGCTTTTCTTGATATATATTAATAACTTAGACTTGGGTGTACAGGACATAATTTCAAATTTTGCAGATGACAAAACTTGGAAGTGTAGGGAACAGTGAGAAGGATAGTGATAGACTTCAAGAAGACATAGATTGGCTGGTGGAATGGGCAGATACATGGCACATGAAATTTAACGCAGAAAAGTGTGAAGTGATGCATTTTGATAGGAAGAACGAGGAGTGACAATATAAACTAAAGGGTACAATTCTAAAGGGGGTGCAGGAACAGAGAGACCAGGGGTTATATGTGCACAAATCGTTTAAGGTGGCAGGGCAGGTTGAGAAAGTGGTTAAAAAATGTATACGGGATCCTGGGCTTCATAAATAGAGGCATAGAGTACAAAAGCAAGGAAGCTATGAAGAACCTTTGCAAAACACTCTTTCGGCCTCAACTGGAGTATTTTGTCCAATTCTGGGCAGCGCACTTTAGGAAGGATGTGAAGGCCTTAGAGAGGATGCAGAAAAGATTTACAAGAATAGTTCCAGGGATGAGGGACTTCAGTTACGTGGATAGACTGGAGAAGCTGGGGTTGTTCTCCTTAGAGCAGAAAAGGTTGAGAGGAGATTTGATTGAGGTATTCAAAATCATGAGGCATCCAGAGTGTAGAGAAATTGTTCAACTGTTCCCACTGGCGAAAGGGTCAAGAACCAGAGGGCACAGATTTAAGGTGATTGGCAGAAGAACCAAAGGCGACATGAGGAAAAACCTTTTTACACAGCGAGTGATTAAGGTCTGTAATTCACTGCCTGAAATGGTGAAGGCATTCAATTGTGGCTTTCAAAAAGGAATTGGATAAGTACCTGAATGAAAAAAAACTGCAGGGCTACAGAGAAAGGGCAGGGGAGTGGGACTAGCTGAAGTGCTCTTGCAGAGAGCCGGCACAGATTCAACGGGCCGAATGGCCTCCTTCTGTGCTGTAACCATTCTATGATTCTACGGCAAATGAAATACAATGTGGGGAAGTGTGATGTTATCCATTTTGGTAGGAAAACCAAAAAAGCAGAATATTGTTTGAACGGTGAGAGATTGCTAAATGTTTGCATTCAGAGGGACTTGGGTGTCCTTGTACATAAATCACAGTAAGTTAATATGCAGATACAGCAAGCAATTAGGAAAGAAAATGGTATGTTTACTTTTATACTCTCATCCCTTTGTAACAAAAGTTAAGAAGTCTTACGACAATTGTACAGGGCATTAGTGAGGTCACACTGGGAGTACTGTGTACAACTCTGGTCCCTTTACCTAAGGAAAGACATACTTGCCTTAGAGGGAGTGTAACAAAGGTTTATTAGACTGATTCCTAGGATGAGGGCTATGAGGAGAGATTGGGTAGACTAGGCCTATATTCCCTAGAGTTTAGAAGAATGAGAGGTGATCTAATTGAAATATACACAATTCTTAAGGAGCTTGACAGGGTTAATGCTGAGAAAATGTTTCTCCTAGCTGGAGAATCCAGAACATGGGTGCACAGTCTCAGAATAAGGGATCGGCCATTTAGGACTCATATGAGAAAGTTCTTCACTCAAAGGATTGTGAATCTTTGGAATTCTCTACCAAGAGAGCTGTGGATGCTCAGTCATTGAGAATATTCAAATTTTTGGGAACTAAGGGAATATGGGGATATGGGTTAGTGCGGGAAGGTGGAGTTGAGGTAGAAGATCAGCAATGATCTTCTTCAATAGTGGAGCAGGCTCAAAGGACCAAATGGCCGACTCTGGCTCCTATTTCTTATGTAAAAGTACTTCATTGGCCGTAAAGCATTTTGGGACATCCAGAGGTTGTGAAAGGCGCTATATAAATGCAAGTCTGTCTTTCTTTTTTCTTTCCTTGTGGATGAGTATTTTGTGCAATAATGGATGATTGGTGGAAAATGGTAGGTGGACACTTGCTGTAAAGTGCAATAATCTAGTCAATCCACTTCTCACCTCCAATGTATATCCAGCATTAATTCTCTTCTCATTTAACTTTCAGAGTTTGAACCCATCGGCCTCAATATTAATCCTCCCCAAAACGGACGAGAGATGTTCGGGGTGGGATTAAATCATCAAATGCACGAACCGCAATTCTAACCCGCTGCGCCCGTGCCCCTTTCCATTTTTATAATGGCGGATATCGGGGCTCAGGGCATCAGAGTATCCCGCCTTGGAGAGGTAGGTCGGTCACTAATATACTTTAATTAGGCTGCCTGATTATGCAATTATGAGCCCAATTTGCAATTAATAGCTGCTACACAGGTTTCCCGGGATTCAGGAAATTCGGCAGTGAAATTGTGGGTCGATTAGATGGTTAAAGGTCAGATCTGAATAAAAGTTCAGTGGTGACAGCTACTTTCTCAGTTCCCTCTGGGAAACGGTTTGGGGAGAGTACTTGTTGTAGGAGAGTTATTTGTACAGTTTTGAGACATTCAAACAGTGAACATCAGGATGGGTGGCACTATGGCTGCTTTTGATTGGACTTCGAATGAGAAGAGAATGAGCACCCTCAGCAGCATGAGCGTGGTTTGGATGGAGTGCAGTTGGCCAGTAGAGAAGAGGGAAAGAAGAAGAAAAAGAAAGACGTGCGTTTATATTGCGCTTTTCACAACCACCGGATGTCCCAAAGCGCTTTACAGTCAATGAAGTGTAGTCACTGTTGTAATGTAAGAAATGAGAAGGTTCGAGGTCGCAGGAGGCCTACCTAACATGGTCTACAGACAGAGGCTCAATTTTCTTGACCTCTCAAGATGCTTCTGAAGGCTGAGATTGTTACGTCAGATGGTCGCAAACATCTGCACCATGCTAGAAGACCTGGTACCTGCTAGCCACGCATTACCAGTGACTGTGAAAGTCACCACCACCCTCTATTGCTTTGTCTCTGGTTCCTTCCAGGGTGCTACAGGAGACATAGCGGGGGTCTCGCAGTCAGCTGCACATCATTGCATTAGGCAAATAATGGATATATTGTTTGCCAGAGCTGAGAGGTATGTAAACTTTCCATGTGATGACAATAGCCAGAATGAGTAGGCACTCAGATTCAAGTCTCTGCCTGGCTTTCCACAGGTGCAGGGACCCGTACACAGATGGCAATTGGAGCACCCCTAGATCAACCATAGAATCATAGAAATTTACAGCATGGAAGGAGGCCATTTCGGCCCATCGTGTCCAGCCTAATCCCACTTTCCAGCTCTTGGTCCGTAGCCCTGTAGGTTACAGCACTTTAAGGGCACATCCAAGTATTTTTAAAATGTGGTGAGGATTTCTGTTATGCATAGAGAAAGAGTCAGACTGAACACTGTGAGCTCAAAGTAAAGTGTGACCGTAATCTTTTATTGCAGGTCTCCAGAGTGCCTCTCCAACCTGTGAGGCCTCCTTAAATACCTGTGCTCCCAAGGGATTATGGGATCCCTTGGGACTCCAGGGATGAGTCCTCTGGTGGCTGTACAGAGTAAATACAAGTTTACATACATAACAGCATTCCCCCCCCGCGTGCCAAAGTCAATAGTGTAACTATTTACAATGTGAGTCAATCTGGCGCTCTTCTTGCCCTGGTTGATTGTCTCAGTGTGAAAGCTGGTATTGTTGGATCATTTGTTGGGCCCTTGCTGGGCTGCTGTGCAGCTGGCCTTGCTTGGCTGCCTGGTGTGTTGGGTCCTGCTGGGCTGCTGTGGATGATGGGTTCTGCTTCGTGGTCAACCATGGTGCCGGTTGCCACTGGTGTGTATGTTGGGGAATCAAAAAAGGTAGGGTCCAACGTGGGTTGCTCAGGATAGTCGCTCAGGATAGTCCGTGAATCTGAGTTTGATTTGGTCCAAGTGTTTCCGGTGAATGAGTCCATTTGAAAGTTTGACGCGAAACACCCTGCTCCCCGCTTTGGCCACGACAGTGCCGGGAAGCCACTTGGGACCTTGTCCATAATTCAATACAAATGCAGGATCATTGATTTCAATCTCGTGTGACACATTTGCGCTATCATGGTATGTACTTTGTTGAAGCCGCCTGCTCTCTACCTGTTCATGTAGATCAGGGTGAACTAATGAGAGCCTTGTCTTAAGTGCTCTTTTCATGAGCAGTTCAGCAGGTGGGATCCCAGTGAGTGAGTGGGGTCTCGTGCGGTAGCTAAGCAGGACTCGGGATAGGCAAGTCTGCAGCGAGCCTTCAGTTACCCTCTTCAAGCCTTGCTTGATGGTTTGCACTGCTCTCTCTGCCTGACAATTGGACGCTGGTTTAAACGGGGCAGATGTGACATGTTTGATCCCGTTACGGGTCAGGAATTCTTCGAACTCAGCACTGGTAAAACATGGCCCGTTGTCGCTCACCAGGATATCGGGTAGTCCGTGTGTGGCAAACATGGCCCGCAGGCTTTCAGTAGTGGCAGCGGACGTGCTAGCCGACATAATATCACATTCAATCCACTTGGAGTATGCGTCTACAACCACAAGGAACATTTTACCCAAGAATGGGCCTGCATAGTCGATGTGTACCCTAGACCACGGTTTGGAGGGCCAAGACCATAAATTTAGTGGCGCCTGCCTGAGTACATTGCTTAACTGCGAGCATGTATTACATCTGTGAATGCAGGACTCTAAGTCCGCATTGATACCGGGCCACTACACGTAGGCTCTGGCTATCGCTTTCATCATTACGATGTCTGGGTGGGTATTGTGGTTGTTGTGTATTGTGGATGTTGTGTATTGTGGATGTTGTGTATTGCTCTGGTACATTAAATGTATGATAATGGTGCACCACAAAGGGCGCTGTGGTGGGAGACCTGAAAGTACCTGCACAAGGCAGTATAAAAGGCTGTTCACCACACCTTTGGGGCACTGTGGAGCTGTTCAATAAAGGACTAAGGTCACAGCAGTTAGATCAACACCAGACGTGTGGAGTCAGTGATTTGTGTGCTACATACATCACAATGGAGGTCATTGATGAAGGTGTCTCTGCCCTTTTTGGGAACCACTACACGATTGCCCCACAGAAGGCAGTCAGCCTGTATAGACACTTCATCTTTACGCCGCTGGAACAGCTTTATCTCTTCCTGCATTTCCACTGGGACACTGGACCAGCTCCCGTGAAGCACACAGCTTTTGACTAGGGATAATAAGGGGTCCTGGCTTGTCCAGGTTTTGATCTGCCAGGCAGTGACAGGTGATTGCTCACTCCCAAATGCTTCCATAACCATGGCTAAATCTGCGGGCTGTGCCATTTCCACCCCCGTGGTGGGCAATGGCAGCCTACTGAGAGCATCAGCGAAGTTTTCTGTGCCTGGCCTGTGGCGGATGGCGTAGTTGTATGCGGACAACGTGAGCGCCCATCTCTGGATGTGGGCCGATGCGTTACTCTCGGAAAACAGGGATATGAGTGGCTTATGATCAGTTTCCAATTTGAATTTTAGCCCAAACAGGTATTGATGCATTTTCTTTACCCCATAAACACATGCTAACGCTTCTTTTTCAATCATGCTGTAGGCTCTCTCAGCCTTAGACAGACTCCTGGATGCATAAGCAACTGGTTGTAGTTTTCCAAAATCATTAGCTTGTTGCAATACAGACCCGACGCCATATGACGACGCATCACATGTTAGTACCAAACGCTTACATGGATCATACAACACAAGCAATTTGTTTGAGCATAACAATTTTCTCGCTTTTACAAAAGCATTTTCTTGGCTTTTGCCCCAAATCCATTCGTCCCCTTTTCGTAGTAAGACATGCAGTGGTTCTAACAGTGTGCTGAGACCCGGTAAGAAGATACCAAAGTAGTCCATGAGTCCCAGAAATGACCGTAGCTCCGTCACGTTCTGTGGTCTCTGTGCATTCTCGATTGCCTCCGTCTTCGCATTGGTGGGCCTGATGCCGTCCACCGCAATCCTCCTTCCCAAGAACTCCACTTCAGGTGCCAAGAAAAGGCACTTCAAGCGTTTTAACCTGAGCCCCACGTGGTTGAGTCGACTAAGAACCTCCTCCAGGTTTTGCAGATGCTTGACTGTGTTCCGACCTATGACCAAGATGTCGTCCTGGAAGACCACGGTGTGCGAGATCGACTTCAATAGGCTTTCATGTTTCTCTGGAATATCGCCGCCGCTGATCGAATTCCAAATGGGCATCTGTTATAAATAAAAAGACCTTTGTGCGTGTTGATGCAGGTGAGGCCCTTCGATGATTCCTCCAGTTCCTGCGTCATGTAGGCTGAAGTCAGATCCAGCTTCGTAATGTCTTTCCTCCCGCCAGCATTGCAAAGAGGTCGTCGACCTTTGGTAGTGGGTATTGGTCCTGCAGGGAGAAACGACTGATAGTTACTTTGTAATCGCCATAGATTCTGACGGTGCCGGCCTCCCTTGAGGACTGGGACAATAGGACTGGCCCACTCGTTGAACTCGATCGGTGAAATGATGCCCTCTCGTTGCAGCCGGTCTAGCTCGATCTCTACCCTTTCTCTCATCATGTACGGCACTGCTCTCGCCTTGTGATGGATGGGTCATGCCCCCGGAATTAGGTGGATCTTCACTTTTGCTCCTTGGAATTCAAACAGAACGTGTTTAAGACCTGGGTACACAAAGTGGCGTCAGCGGGCGATAACGCTCGGACGTCATCCCAGTCCCAGCTTATCTTTCCCAGCCAGCTCCTGCCGAGCAGCGTGGGACCATCGCATGGTACCACCCAGAATTGTAGCTTGTGCACCACTCCATCGTAGGAGAACTTTACGGTAGCACTGCCGATTCCGAGAATCACTTCTTTCGTGTAAGTTCTTAGTTTCGTACGAATTGGAGTGAAAGCTGGCCTTGAGGCCTTGCTGCACCACAATCTTTCGAAAGTCTTTTTGCCCATGATGGACTGGCTCGTGCCCGTGTCCAGTTCCATTGACACCAGGAGTCCATTTAGTTCAACATTCAGCATTATCGGGGGACAATTCGTGGTGAATGTGTGCACTCCATGTACCTCTGCCTCCTCTGTCTGAGGCTCTAGTTTGTCGTGATCCTCCGTGGATCTGTCCTCCTCTGCAACATGGTGGTTTGCAGGTTTAACAGGATTAGCAGCTCGCCTGCACATACATTGAAGGTGTACCATTGTTCCACAGCCCTTGCAACCATACCCTTTGAATCGACATGAATGGAAAACATGATCGCCCCTGCAGCGCCAACAAGTTGTTAATGGCCTTGCATTCATTACCCTTGATGGTGGACTCAGATCTGCGGATGAGCAGTTGCAGGCATGTGTGACCCGCCCTGTATGTTGCGATTCGAAAACATTAGTTTTTTCACAGTACTTGTAGCAGCACTTGTGTGCTGAGATTTGCTTAGTTTTGTCACTGGTGGCATTGAACGCCTGGGCTATCTCTAAGGTTGGGGTCTCTACAGTCAAAAGTTTGCTAAGTACGGTTTCTTGGCAAATGCCAAGTATGAAAAAGTCTCTGAGCATGCGCTCCAAATGTCCTTCAAATTCGCAATGTCCTGCAAGGCGTCTTAGGTTGGCAACATAACTCACCACTTCCTGGCCTTCAGATCTTTTATAGGTGTAGAACCGGTACCTCGCCATCAGAATGCTTTCCTTCGGGTTCAATTGCTCTCGGACCAGTGTGCACAAATCATTGTACGATTTCTCCGTGAGTTTCGCTGGAGTGAGCAGATTCTTCATGAGGCCATACATTGGTGCCCGACAGACGGTGAGGAGGATTGCCCTTTGTTTGGCAGTGCTCTCTTCCCCATCTAGCTCATTGGCCACGAAGTATTGCTCTGCAAAAGTTTCCCAATCATCTCGCTCCGAGAATTTCTCCAGGATGCCCATTGTTCTCTATATCGTTGGGTTCGCTATCTGTATCTCGTCGCCAGTTATGTATGGAGAAAGAGTCAGACTGAACACTGAGCTCAAAGTAAAGTGTGACCATAGTCTTTTATTGCAGGTCTCCAGAGTGCCTCTCCAACCTGTGAGGCCTCCTTAAATACCTGTGCTCCCAAGGGATTATGGGATCCCTTGCGACTCCAGGGGATGAGCACTCTGGTGGCTGTACAGAGTAAATACAAGTTTACATATATAACAGTTTCTGCCTCTACCACCCTTTCAGGCAGTGAGTTTCAGACCCTCACTACCCTCTGGGTGAAGACACTTCCCCTCATATCGCCTCTAAACCTCCACCCAATTACTTTAAATGTATGTCCCCTGGTTGTTGACTCCCTCTGCCAAGGGAAACAGGTCTTTCCTATCCACTCTATCCAGGCCCCTCAATTTTATACACCTCAATCAGATCTCCCCTCAGCCTCCTCTGTTCCAAAGAAAACAGACCCAGCATCTCCAATCTTTCCTCATAGCCAAAATTCTCCAGTCCAGGCAACATTCTTGTAAATCTCCTCTGCACCCTTTCCAGTGCAATTACATCTTTCCTGTAATGTGATGACCAGAACTGCACACAGTACTCCAGCTGCGGCCTAACCAGTGCGTTATACAGTTCAAGCATAACCTCCTTGCTCTTGTATTCCATGCCTCGACTAATAAACGCAAGGATTCCATATGCCTTCTTAACCACCTTATCTACCTGGCCTGCTACCTTCAGGGATCTGTGGACCTGCACTCCAAGGTCCCTTTGTTTCTCTACACTTTTCAGTGTTGCACCATTAAATGTGTATTCCCTTGTCTTGTTTGACCTCCCCAAATGCATTACCTCACACTTATCCAGATTGAATTTAGTTTGCCACTGTTCCGCCCACCTGACCAATACATTGATATCTTCCTGCAATCTGCAGCTTTCTTATCAACCACACAATCTATTTTATGTCATCTGCACACTTCTTAATCATACTCCCAACATTCAAGTCCAATTCATTGATATATACCACAAAAAGCAAGGGACCCAGCACTGAACCCTGTGGATCCCCACTGGATACAGCCTCCCAGTCACAAAAACACCCATCAACCATTTACCCTTTGCTTCCTACCTCAGCCAATTTTAGATCCAACTTGCCACTTCGCCCTGGATCCCATGGGCTCTTACTTTCTTGACCAGTCTGCCACGTGGGGCCTGATCAAAAGCTTTGCTAAAGTCCATATACATCATATGCAATGCCCTCATCAATCCTCCTGGTTACCTCCTCGAAAAATTCAATCAAGTTAGTCAGACACAACCTTCCGTTAACAAATCCATGCTGACTGTCCATATCTTTCCAAATGAAGATTTATCCTGTCATTCAGGACTTTTTCCAATAATGTTCCCACTACTGAGGTTAGGTTGCTCGATCTATCCCTTTCCCCCTTTTTACACAAAGGTACAACATTAGCAATCCACCAGTCCTCTGATACCACACCTGTATCCAGAAAGGACTGGAAAATGATGGTCAGAGTCTCTGCTATTTCCTCTTTTTGTTTCTGTCAACAGCCTGGGATACATTTAAGAACATAAGAAATAGGAGCAGGAGTCGGCCATTTGGTCCCTCGAGCCTGCTCTGCCATTCAATAAGACCATGGCTGATCTGATCATGGACTCAGCTCCACTTCCCTGCCCGCTCCCTATAATCTTTTACTCCCTTATCGCTCAAAAATCTGTCTATCCCCGACTTGGGTTGTGAGGGATCTGGAACTCGCTGCCTGAAAGAGTGGTGGATGCAGAAACCCTCACCACTTTTTAGAGATGGTTGGATGGGCACTTAAAATGATGTAACCTGCAGGGTTACAAACCTAGAGCTGGTAATTGGGATTAGACTGGATGACCTTTTGTTGGCCGGTGCAGAAAAGTGCTAAGTACTGCAGGGAATCAAATACGGCCAGAGTGATCTCCTGGACTAGTTTCGATCGTCTAGATGGATCGGAGAGGAATTTCCCCAGATTTTTTTCTCCCTAAATTGACCTGGGTTTTTATCTGGTTTTTGCCTCTCCCAGGAGATCACATGGCTCCGGTTGGGTTGGAGTGTAGAATGTTTCAGTATAAGGGGTTTGTCGCAATTGTGTGAGGCGGACTGGTTGGGCTGGGTGCTCTTTACCTTTCTGTCATTGTTCACAGGTTTTTTTGTAACCTTCAGGGCTGCTGACCAAGGGCCGTGTGGCTCTGTCAGCCAGCGTGGACATGATGGGCCAAAATAGCCTCCTTCTGCACTGTAAATTTCTATGTTCTATGTTCTTAAATATATTCAATGACCCAGCCTCCACAGTTCTCTGGGACAGAGAATTCCATAGATTACAACCCTTTGAGAGAAGAAATTTCTCATCTCAGTTTTAAATGGTTGACCCCTTATTCTAAGACTATGTCCCCTAGTTTTAGTTTCCCCTACGAGTGGAAATATCCTCTCTGCATTCACCTTGTCCAGCCCCCTCATTATCTGATAAGTTTCAATAAGATCACCTCTCATTCTTCTGAACTCCAATGAGTATAGGCCCAACCTACCCTCATAAGTCAACCCCCTCATCTCCGGAATCAACTGAGTGAACCTTCTCTGAACAGCTTCCAATGCAATATGGAGACCAAAACTGTACGCAGTACTCCAAGTGTGGCCTCACCAATACCCTGTACAGTTGCAGCAGGACTTCTCTTCTTTTATACTCTATCCCCCTTGCAATAAAAGCCAACATTCCATTTGCTTTCCTGATTATTTGCTGTACCTGAATACTAACTTTATGTTTCATGCACAAGGATCCCCAGGTCTCTCCAGGCCTGGGGAGTTATCCACTTTCAAAGCTGCCAAGACCCTTAATACTTCCTCTCGCACTATGTTTTTCTCATCGAATAATCCACACACCTACTCCCTCATTGCAAAGTCTGCATCACCCCTCTCTTTTGTGAAAACAGATGCAAAGTATTCATTAAGATCATACCCACATAGAAAACATAGAAAATAGGTGCAGGAGTAGGCCATTCAGCCCTTCGAGCCTGCACCACCATTCAATAAGATCATGGTTGATCATTCCCTCAGTACCCTTTTCCTGCTTTCTCTCCATACCCCTTGATCCCTTTAGCCATAAGGGCCATATCTAACTCCCTCTTGAATATATCCAATGAACGGGCATCAACAACTCTCTGCGGCAGGGAATTCCACAGGTTAACAACTCTCTGAGTGAAGAAGTTTCTCCTCATCTCAGTCCTAAATGGCCTACCCCTTATCCTAAGACTGTGTCCCCTGGTTCTGGACTTCCCCAACATCGGGAACATTCTTCCCGCATCTAACCTGTCCCGTCCAGTCAGAATTTTGTGTGTTTCGATGAGATTCCCTCTCATCCTTCTAAACTCCAATGTATAAAGGCCCAGTTGATCCAGTCTCTCCTCATATATCAGTCCAGCCATCCAGGGAATCAGTCTGGTGAACCTTCGCTGCACTCCCTCAATAGCAAGAACGTCCTTCCTCAGATTAAGAGACCAAAACTGGACACAATATTCCAGGTGAAGCCTCACCAAGGCCCTGTACAACTGTAGTAAGACGTTCCTGCTCCTATACTCAAATCCCCTAGCTATGAAGGCCAACATACCATTTGCCTTCTTCACCGCCTGCTGTACCTGTATGCCAACTTTCAATCACTGACGAACCATGACACCCAGGTCTCGTTGCACCTCCCCTTTTCCTAATCTGCTGCCATTCAGACAATATTCTGTCTTCGCGTTTTTGCCCCCAAAGTGGATAACCTCACATTTATCCACATTATACTGCATCTGCCATGCATTTGCCCACTTACCTAACCTGTCCAAGTCACCCTGCAGCCTCTTAGCGTCCCCCTCACAGCTCACACCGCCACCCAGTTTAGTGACATCTGCAAACTTGGAGATATTACACTCAATTCCTTCATCTAAATCATTGATGTATGTTGTAAAGAGCTGGGGTCCCAACACTGAGCCCTGCGGCACTCCACTAGTCACTGCCTGCCATTCTGAAAAGGACCCGTTTATCCCGACTCTCTGCTTCCTGTCTGCTAACCAGTTCTCTATCCACGTCAGTATATTACCCCGAATACCATGTGCTTTGATTTTGCACACCAATCTCATGTGTGGGACCTTGTCAAAAGCCTTTTGGAAGTCCAAATACACCACATCCACTGGTTCTCCCTTGTCCACTCCACTACTTACATCCTCAAAAAATTCCATGAGATTTTTCAAGCACGATTTCCCCTTCATAAATCAATGCTGACTTGGACCGATCCTGTCACTGCTTTCCAAATGCGCTGCTATTACATCCTTAATAATTGATTCCAACATTTTACCCACTACTGATGTCAGGCGAACCGGTCTATAATTACCAGCTTTCTCTCTCCCTCCCTTTTTAAAAAGTGGTGTTACATTAGCTACCCTCCAGTCCATAGGAACTGATCCAGAGCCGCTAGCCTGTTGGAAAATGATCACCAATGCATCCACTATTTCTAGGGCCACTTCCTTAAGTACTCTGGGATGCAGACTATCAGGCCCCGGGGATTTATCGGCCTTCGATCCCATCAATTCCTTTAACACAATTTCCTGCCTAATAAGGATATCCTTCAGTTCCTCCTTCTCACTAGATCCTCGGTCCCTTAGTACTTCCGGAAGGTTATGTGTCTTTCTTCATGAAGACAGAATGAAAGTAGTTGTTCAATTGGTCTGCCATTTCTTTGTTCCCCATTATAAATTCACCTGAATCCAACTGCAAGGGACCTACGTTTGTCTTCACTAATCTTTTTCTCTTCACATATCTATAGAAGCTTTTGCAGTCAGTTTTTATGTTCCCGGCAAGCTTCTTCTCATACTCTATTTTACCCCTCTTAATTAAACCCTTTGTCCTCCTCTGCTGAATTCTAAATTGCTCCCAGTCCTCAGGTTTGCTGCTTTTTCTGGCCAAATTATATGCCTCCTCCTTGGATTTAACACTATCCTTAATTTCCCTTGTTAGCCACAGTTGAGCCACCTTCCCCGTTTTATTTTTACTCCAGACAAGGATGTACAATTGCTAAAGTTCATCCATGTGATCTTTAAATGTTTGCCATTGCCTATCCACCATCAACCTTTTAAGTATCATTTTCCAGTCTATTCTAGCCAATTGGCGCCACAAACCATCAAAGTTACCTTTCCTTAAGTTCAGGACTCTAGTTTCTGAATTAACTGTGTCACTTTCCATCTTAATAAAGAATTCTACCATGTTATGGTCACTCTTCCCCAAGGGGCCTCACACAACAAGATTGCTAATTAGTTCTTTCTCATTACACATCACCCAGTCTAGGATGGCCAGCTCCCTGGTTGGTTCCTCGACATATTGGTCTAGAAAACCATCCCTAATACACTCCAGGAAATCCTCCTCCACCGCATTGCTACCAGTTTGGTTAGCCCAATCAATATGTAGATTAAAGTCATCCATGATAACTGCTGTACCTTTATTGCATGCATCTCTAATTTCTTGTTTGATGCTGTCCCCAACCTCACTACTACTGTTTGGTGGCCTGTACACAACTCCCACAAGCGTTTTCTGCCCCTTGATGTTCCGTAGCTCCACCCATACCGATTCCACATCATCCAAGCTAATGTCCTTTCTTACTATTGCATTAATTTCCTCTTTAACCAGCAATGCCACCCCGCCTCCTTTCCCTTTCTGTCAATATTCCTAAATATTGAATATCCCTGGATGTTGAGTTCCCAGCCTTGGTCACCCTGGAGTCATGTCTCCGTGATGCCAATTACATCATACCCGTTAACTGCTATCTGCGCTGTTAATTCGTCCACCTTATTCTGAACACTCCTCGCATTGAGGCACAGAGCCTTCAGGCTTTTCTTTCTAACACACTTTGCCCCTTTAGAATTTTGCTGTAATGTGGCCCTTTTTGCTTTTTGCCTTAGGTTGCTCTGCCCTCCACTGTTACTTTTCTTCTTTCTATCTTTTGCTTCTGCCCTCATTCTACTTCCCTGTCTCCCTACATAGGTTCCCATCCCCCTGCCATATTAGTTTAACCCCTCCCCAACACTCCCCCTAGGACATTGGTTCCGGTGCAGACCGTCCGGCTTGTACTGGTCCCATCTCCCCCAGAACCGGTTCCAATGTCCCAGGAATTTGAATCCCTCCCTTCTGCACCACTACTCAAGCCACGTATTCATCTGAGCTATCCTGCGATTCCTTCTCTGACTAGCACATGGCACTGGTAGCAATCCTGAGATTACTACTTTTGAAGTCCTACTTTTTAAATTTAGCTCCTAGCTCCCTAAATTCGTCTTGTAGGACCTCATTCAGTTTTTTACCTATATCATTGGTACCTATATGCACCACAACAACTGGCAGTTCACCCTCCCTTTTCAGAATGCCCTGCACCCGCTCCGAGACATCCTTGACACTTGCACCAGGCAACATACCATCCTGGAGTCTCGATTGTGGCCGCAGAAACGTCTATCTATTTCCCTTACAATTGGATCCCTTATCACTATAGCGCTCTCACTCTTTTTCCTGCCCTCCTGTGCAGCAGAGCCACCCACGGTGCCATGAACTTGGCTGCTGCTGCCCTCCCCTGATGAGTCATCTCCTCAACAGTACCCAAAGCGGTGTATCTGTTTAGCAGGGGGATGACCGCAGGGGACCCCTGCACTACCTTCCTTGCACTGCTCTTTCTGTTGGTCACCCATTCCCTATCTGGCTGTGTATCCTTTACCTGCGGTAAGACCAACTTACTAAACGTGCTATTCACGTCATTCTCAGCATTGTGGATGCTCCAGAGTGAATCCACCTGCAGCTCCAGTGCCACAATGCAGTCCCGTCAGGAGCTGCAGCCGGATATGCTTCCCACACACATAGTCGTCAGGGACACCGGAAGCATCCCTGACTTCCCACGTAGTACAGGAGGAGCATAACACATGTCCGAACTCTCCTGCCACGATTTAACCCTTAGATAAACTTAATTTGGCAACAAAAATGCTAAAAGGTTACTTACTGATGAAGAACTACTACTTACCAATCACCAGCCAATCACTTACCCACTTGGCTGTGACGTCACTTTTCGATTTCTTTCTTCTCGACCACGAACCTCCGCTGCACTAACTTCTGTCTCCACACAGATTTTCTTTATGGTCTCTAATAGGCCCCACTCTTTCTCTAGTTATTCTCTTGCTCTTAAAATGTATTTATCAAACATCTTTGGGTTTTCCCTGATTTTACTTTCCAACATTCTTTCATGCTCTTTGCTTTCCTGATATCTTTTTTAATTGCACCCCTGCACTTTTTATACTCCTCTAGAGCTTCTGCAGTAGAGTTCTCGGTATCTATCATAAGCTTCCCCTTTTTAAAAAAAATCTTACCGTGTATATTCCTTGACATCCAGGGGGCTCTAGATTTGTTAGCCCCACTTTTAAAAAAAAAAGGAACATACTTGCTCTGTACCCTCAGGATCTCCTCCTTGAATGCCTCCCACTGCTCTGACACTGATTTACCATCAAGTAGCTGTTTCCAGTCCACCTTGGCCAAATCTTAATGGCATTTGCCAACTGTAAGGGATTTCATTCCATCAATAGCTGGTGTGCAACCACAAAAAAAGGTTCCCGCAGGTCTAAGCTAGATTCCTTGGGATGTGCATTGATGCTTTCATACCGCGGCAGTCTAACATCCTCGACCTGTTCAGACCAGGAACTAGCCTTAAAGTGTGGCTACTAGATGACAAAGGATATGGCTTCAAACTGTCTGATGCCACCTCTGAGGAACCCCACTGATGAACACCAGAAGCATTACAATGCAAGCCATATGACAACCAGATATGTCATGGAGCAAGCCATTGGCATGCTCCAGTTATGCTTTAAGTGTCTGGGCAGGTCTGGAGATGTCCTTCAGTGCACACCAGCAAGAATCGCTAAGATAATCATGGTGTGTTGCGTTCTGCACAACAAAGCACAGCAGCGAAGACTAGAATTGCAGGAGGAACAAGCCAAACAGCACTCCTCATCGGATGAGGATTTCAATGGCAAGGGGAAGGAATAAAAAAGAAAATGCTACCTCCAGCGTGATCCCACCAAACACATCTTCCCCTCCCCTCGCAGCATTCGCTCCCTCCATGACACTCTGGACCACTCTTCAATCAGCCCCAACCCTTCCCACGGCACCTTCCCGTGCAAGCAGAGGAGATGCAACACCTGCCCGTTTACCTCCTACCTTCCAGGGCCCCAAATACTCCTTCCAGGTGAAACAGTAATTTACTTGTACTTCTTGCAATTTAATATACTGTGTTCACTGCTCACGATGTGGTCTCCTCCTCAGGGGACCAAACGTAGATTGGGTGACAGCTTTGCGGAACACCTCTGTTCAGTCCGCAAGCGTGACCCCGAGCTTCCAGTCGCCTGTTACTTTCATTCTCCGCTCCACTCCCACTCTGACATCTCTGTCCTCGGCCTCTTACATTGTTCCAATGTAGCTCAATGTAAGCTCGAGGAACAGCACCTCATCTTTTTATTAGGTACTTTACAGCCTTCCGGACTCAACATTGAGTTCAACAATTTCAGACCATAATCTCTGCCTCTATTTTTCAGATGGCAGCTGTTGCTGATTCTGATATACCCATTTACACCTCTTCTCGACCCATCTTCTGTTTCTTTACTTGTCCCATTACCATCTCCGTTTGCTTTGTACATCCGTGACTCTTCCGATACTCTCTGCCATTTTTCAACAGTTTCCAGGCCAAACATCTGCTTTTCACCATGGACGTCCAATCCCTCTACACCTCCATCCCCCACCAGGCCTGAGGGCGCTCTGCTTCTTCCTTAAACCGAGACACAACCAGTCCCCATCCACCACTACCCACCTCCGCCTGGCTGAACGGAGATGTCGGAGTGGGAATGGAGCGGAGTAATAAAGTGGCTGGCGACCGGAGGCTCGGGGTTATGCTTACGACCCATCATCCCCTTTTGTCTCTCTAAGCTCTCCTGTCTTCCACCCTTCACAGGCCTTCCCGTTTATTCTTTCCTCTCCTCGTTTGCCCACCCTCTTTCAGTGCTCCTTAAAAATCTATTCATTTCGAACATTCGCCAGTTCTGACGAAAGTTCAGCGACCTGAAACGTTAACTCTGTTTCTCTCTTCACAATGCTGCCTGACCTGTTGAGATACATATAGAAAATAGGTGCAGGAGTAGGCCATTCGGCCCTTCGACAATAACACTAACAGTAATAATTTTTTATCTATATAGGGCCTTTAACATAGTGAAACATCCAAAGGTGCTTCACAACAATTTTACAACACCATTGAGGGAAAGAGAAAAAGCGGGAGAAGGAAGTGTAAAAGGAGGTTAAAGGCTCGGGTCTGATATCCAGCATTTTCTGCTTTTATTTCAGATTCCAGCATCCGCAGTATTTTGCTTTTCTTCACTACAAGCCCACTGACTCCCACAGCTACCTGGACTATACATCCTCGCACCCAGCTTCCTGCAAGGACTCCATTCCATTCTCCCAGTTTCTCCATCTACGCCGCATCTGTTCTGACGACACCTCCCATACTAGTGCTTCCGATGTCTTTTTTCCTCAATCGAGGATTCTCCTCTACCGTGGTTGATATGGGCCTCAACTTCTATTTCCCGCATTTCTGCTCTCACCCCTTCCCCTCCCTGAACCTCAATAGCGTTCCCTTCATCTCACCCCACCAGCCTCTACATTCAACGGATCATCCTCTACCAATTCCGCCACCTCCAGCGTGATCTCACCACCAAACACATCTTCCTGGCCCTTCCCCTTTCAGCATTCCGAAGGGACCGCTCCCTCCGAAACACCCTGGTCCACTCCTCAATCACTCCCAGCACCCCCTCGTGCAAGCGCAGGAACTACAACACCTGCCCTTTTACCTCCACCCTTGAGGCCCCCAACACTCCTTCCAGGTGAAACAGCGATTTACATGAACTTCTTTTAATTTAGTATATTATATTCGCTGCTCATGATGTGGTCTTCTCTACATTGGGGAGTCCAAACGCAAATTGGGTGACCACTTTGCAGAACACCTCCGTTCAGTCCAGAAGAGTGACCCCGAGCTTCTGGTCACCTGTCACTTTAATTTTCCGACCACTCCCACTCTGATCTCTCCATCCTCTGCCTCTTACACTGTTCCAACGAAGTTCAACGTAAGCTCGAGGAACAGCACCTCACCTTTTGTTTAGGCACTTTACAGCCTTCTGGTTTCAACATTGAGTTCAACAATTTCAGGCTGTAATCCCTGCCGCTGTTTCTTTTCTTTTTCTTTCTCTTTCCCATGGTAGCTGATGATTCTGCAATTTCCATTTACACCTGATCTACTCATCTTTAGTTTCGTAGCGTCCCATTACCATCTCCTTTTGCCTTGCACCATCATCCCTTTTGTCTCGTAATCGCTCCTGCCTTCCACCCTATCGCAGATGATCCCTTCTGTTCTTTCCTCCCCTCCCCCCTTTCCCTGCCCCTACACTTGCTTAAAAACCTGTAATATCTCTAACTTTTTCCAGTTCTGACAAAGGGTCATCAACCTGAAATGTTAATTCTGTGTCTCTCTCCACAGATGCTGCCTGACCTGCTGAGTATTTCCAGCATTTTCTGTTTTTATTTCAGATTGCAGCATCTGCAGAATATTGCTTTTGATTTCTTTAAAGGGACCATGGCCAACTTTCTTTTGACATTGGTGCTGTCAGTAATCTACAGTATTGAAGTTCTGCAAACACTGTCAATGACTGCAGAGAAGGCTGCAGCCAGGTTCTCCCAGAAGAGCATGCAGGGAGGTCCTCTTCCCTTCCCATGGGTGGAAGAGACCTCCCCACGAGAACAACACAGCCTGGGTTGTGCATTGCAGAGGTCACAAGCAGGGATGTCATCAGAAGGAACTGCGACGCAAATCTTTCAATTATCTCATTAGATCATAAAACATTAATACAAAGCCACACTCGCCTTCATCCTCCTGTGCCTCTCATCACATCCCTATCACTCTGCCTTCCCTACCCTACCCTACCCCTGCACATCCTTACTCACACCAACTTACCTTGCACCTCCACCCATCCCTTTATCTACATTATCACATCCCCATCTCACTAGCTACCCCTTACATTCATCCTCATGCTAGTACAATCATACAAACTAACACACAAGGGTAGGCACTTGGGTGTTTTATCATGTAAAGTTTTGGTTAATGTGCTGTCAAACATTGAAACCTTTATTTTCTACAGTTTCCATTCTTGGACAGATGTGTGTGCACCTTTGGAAGTAGCTTGGTGACTGGTGAAGCAAAACGGTACCCCCCGCAACGATGACGTGTGAGAAAGGAATGGCTTGGGCATTGTAGGTATGTTTTATGGTGTGGGTTGGTACCAACCTGGCGCATCATGTGGCGGCCAAGTTGTACAGCATCAAGTGAAGTAAATCTGGCCATGGTGAGGCCATCCCTGGCCTCCTGAGCAGCAATGCAGCAGGGTGCTGATGTCCCCTGTCCTGTGCAGCAGGTGATTGAGGGGAAGGTTGCTGTTGTTGGTGTTGGGGCTGAGCGTAGTGGGATTCTGAGGACCAAGTTGAGAGTATAAAGGGCACCCATGTTGGTGGAATAGATGGCAGATGAAGTGGAGATGATAGAAACATTGTCAATGGTGAGTTCTTCCAATGAGATGGCAGTGGATGGAGAGTGGAAAGCCTGCAGAATCTGCGCTCAAAATAGACTGAGAAACAGCTTGTGGCTGAGGAATGAGATGTCAAGTTGCAGCTTTTACTGTACATGTGAAGCTGTCAAGTAATCAGTTGGAGCAATGGCCACAGAACTCACGCCTCAGGTTGACAGCCCTGGTCCCCGAACAGTGTGGTTCCCGAGGTCAGACAGTTACAAAGGCCTGTTAAGCATCTGTCAACTGTTGCAACGGTTCCCGTCCCGCTGCCAAAAAAACACTTTCCCACCCAACCTGCCGACACCCTGGAAAACCTTGGCCATAATTATAAAGGGGGTGACTAAATCTGAATTAATCGATCAAAGTGCAGGAATTTAAAAATAGACAAAAAACGTTTTGTAAAGTTCAGAAAGCTGATTTGGCTTCTTAGTGTGTGAAGTAAGAGACAGTTTAAAAATTGCTCTTGCTTTATAACAGCAAGACTTGTACAAAGCATTTATACCCAGAACATAACAGTATTTCTTCATTAGGTATTGTTCCTCTGGGATGAACCAAATTTTTCCAATTTTCACTACATTCAATATAGCGCAATCATTACACAAAGCAGGGCTGTGAATTATCTGAGCAGAAACATCAGAAAGCATTACTTGTTTGTAACTGACCAAACTCATCGGTTTGAATAGA
This sequence comes from Pristiophorus japonicus, assembly GCF_044704955.1. Classification (NCBI taxonomy): domain Eukaryota; kingdom Metazoa; phylum Chordata; class Chondrichthyes; family Pristiophoridae; genus Pristiophorus; species Pristiophorus japonicus. The sequence continues at coordinate 292,409,023 of NC_091978.1, forward strand.
AATTAGCAACATATAATATAGCTAAAAAAGACAGGAAAAGGTGATGATTGTCAAAAGCTGTCTTTTGTAAAAGGCTTGGACACCATGATGCCATATGTACATGTTGAACTTGGAAAGTGATCAGTTTCGCCATTACAGGATCACGTTTGCTGCAAAATGTATCGGATTCAGTGCACCAGCTCCAGCTTCGATTCATCATGAATTACATGATCACAAGGAATGAAAAAGAAAACTTATGTTGAAAATATAAGCATACAAATGCTGTCTTGGGTGGAACGAAACTAAGAAAAGATATAGCACTAGGAAGCTAAAATAATGCAGATTTATTTTGAATATACTGCAGGTTACACTAGGCATCGGTAATGCAACTTAACATGAAATAGAGCAAAAATTCTAAGTGCCAATCACTGTCACAAACAGCCTTTAACGGATTTTCTTTTAAATGCAGCAAAGCATAATCAAAGCAAAATATATATGAGAAATATATTATATCTCATACATATATCTCATATATACACACACACACACTAATATATATATTATATATATATATATATATATATATATATATAATAAATATATATATATATATTATATATATTAGTACACACACACACACAGCATCTACACGAAGCCCAAAATACTGAAAACAATGCTGCATTTTCAAAAAACAAAACACTGGAACTCAATTGTGTGGCTGAAGATGAACTCCAAATATAGTGCAGAGATCAATTATACTGCATTGAATGCAAACACGTCAATGTGCCAATCTAAAGCTTGGAGATGATAAATGCTGAAAACAAAAATCAGCAATGTCATGCATCTTCGAAAGTGCTAATGGTTGTCGCCAAAATAAATGTGACTGATCACTATCGCGCTGATCAGATTTAGTCAACATACTGCTGCTTTGAAATTAGTAACACTAGGTAGAAAATGATACTACTTTAAGTAACACAAAAATGTGCAAGACTAAGCATTGTGCAAAATTCTGCCTCATCACATATTTCCTTTTTTTAGCCTGGGCATTTTTTTCAGCCCAGAGTCCAACTACCTCTTTCCAATACTTGGATTTCCATACAATTATGGACATTTAGGTACTTTATATATAATTCAAGCAGCACTTATATGAATACAAGAAGCATTTACAGCCACTTCTACACATTCTACTCTTCTACAATAATAAACATTTTTGAAAAAAAATCTTGTATTGCAGCAATAACCACTGTTCACTCTGTGGCTGAAACCTAAACTGTGTTTGCCTGTTCAGTTAGGCCAAGATAGGCCAAGAATGAGTGTTTGGGGGAAACAGTATCTGGGGGTGCTGTTTGCTGCCGAGACGAATGGAATGTAGCTTCACATTTGTTTTGTGGAAAAAGTGTAGTCAGTGGAATAAGGTATGTGAGATCACAGTTCCTGTATTTACTGAGGTGTGCAGAAATACCATTCAAGCCAAATAAACCAAGTGCTGATCCCGTTGCAATTCTATTGTTGCCAGTCACTGACAGTGCAACAGTCTGCAAAGCCTGTGAAGCTGACATAACTGAAAGTGGTGAAAGGAGGTTTATGGAATTTCTGCTGTTTAAGACAGAGTTACTTTCTTTCCCAGTCACAGGCTGAGCCTTTTTCTCCTCATCCAGATATTCACCATTCTGATGTTTCTTCACATGGCGGCTGAAAACAAATGGATGTGTGGTTGTAAAGAAGCATTCGTCACAGCACAGAGTCTGTCTTGGAGAGTGCTTCAGCTTTTTGTGTAGGTTCAGATTGTCTTTGCGCTTGCAGCTATAACTGCACTGGTCGCAATGGAAAGGACGCTCCCCTGTGTGAACACGAACATGCTCTATCAGCTTATTGGCCGTCTTGGAGAGATAGCCACACTGATCGCACTTGTAGTGGTTGCCGAGGCGATGTCCACGGATGTGCATCTCTAGTTCCAGTTGATTCGCTTTAACCACTTGACAGATACGACACTTGAATTCCATTTTGTAGTGTGTCCTTAAATGGCATTCCATGGCTGAAGGACGGTTTGTGGTATAAATGCAGAATGGGCATCTGATATATAATTAGAAACAAAGATGGAATTTAAAATTGAAATTTAATGTTACTACACATTGTATTATACTAGCATATTTGATACTGCAGTATTATTCTGAAACAATGCATCAAGCTAATCAAAAGTATGAGATAATACATTCATTGAAACACTACAGAATTGGTTTCAACGTCCATAAATTATAAGATCAGCAGCAAAAGTTCAAAGTAAGTTTTATCTAGCGTGGAGAAAAAAAGCATCCTCCAATAGACCATGTTTCAGTAATAAAAAGTCAGAGACTCTTACTGCTTGGAATGTTCCCAGAACAGGACTAGCAGAGGTTGGTAACATCCATTCCCCCAGGTGACAAACATGCAGTGCTATCCCTTAACTTATGGGGGCGTATGCTCCTATGGATGAGACACAAAGGGGACTTCTTCAAGTACTTGCTCCTCTGTAATCAAAAGTTCCCAACACAATGGTAAAAACAGGTCAAGACATAATTTTATTTAGGAATTTTCAAAATGACATTTCAAATGCTATTTAACCCGTTCCCATTTTCACCAATTAGAACCATCTCTTCTTTTAAAGAAGGGATTCCTTTACCATTCTCTCTATTTGTAATGCATTGATTTCAAAATTGGTGTCCTTATTTACAAATCCCACCATATCCTTGCTCCACCCTCTAACCTCCTCCAGACCCACTTCCCAGCTTGCACCCTTCACACTTCTGATTCTGGATTCTTACTTGTTTCCCAGCTCCTGGTGAAGTGCTCAGGCACCATGGCCCAACATTGTGTAATTCCCTTCCTAAACACACTTGCCTTGCCATGTTTTCCCTCACCTTCAAAAGCTTCTTAAAACCTAATTCTATGTCCATACCTTTGGTTACCTCCTCTAACTCCTGCCTGGTGTGAGATTAGCCCCTCAACGAAGTGCCGTAGGAAATTCTGCTATGTAAGAAGCCCTATACAAGCATAAATCGTTTATAATTCAGCACTGCAATAATTAATTTGGCATAATCTCAAACTGGAATGTGGTTTCTACATTTCATATAGAAAATTTATGTAAATAAAGGATATACAACGAGGCTTAGTGGTTTACCAAAAAAAGTCTTTACAACTCACCAATGCCACAGTAAACCATCAAGTCAAAGTTGTGCATCCGATTTATACCACATCACTTTACAGAAATTGCAACTTCATGGTTCAAAGTATCTGTTCAAATAAATATTTAGAGAAATGAATAAGGAGACCAAGGATTTATTAATTTTGGAGATGGGTAGCGGGAAAGACAGATGCATAAAAATAGCCTGGTCAAGGATATTCCAGCACTAAAGATAGATGATGCAGACAGGTATTAGAGATGTGTGCAAACGCTTAAGACATGGACACCACAGGGACCAGTGGGAGAGTAAGTGAGATGGAAACTGCAAAGATTGAGGCAGCAGACTGCACTAGAAGAGATGGACACAGACATGTCAGGGAACACAGCCAGAGTGGGAAGATCTGGGCCTTTAAGACAATATTATGAATAGAAAAGGAAAGACAAAGGAAAGAGGTTTAAGATTAGAAAAGGTGGAGGTACTTTTGTGTGACTGTTGCAAAATTTAGAGAATGAGAAACTTTATAATATTGTTTGCCAGAAATTCTATGTTAACTCATCAATGGCCAGGAGTAAAGTGAGAAACTGAAAGTTCATATGGGCAAGCCAAAAAAGTAGTGGGCAAGATGGGTATTGATACTGGATATTAAAAGTAGAAAAACATTTCAATCCCCAGTAATATCCCTCACCTTAATGAGCATAGGAAATTAATTCATTCATCAGCTCATGGCACTATGACTGCTCAAGTATGGTAGAGAGAAGAGGGGCAGATCCAATTCAGTTAACAGACTGCAGAAACTAACACACTACACTGAAACAGAACTTGTCATCCAACACATTAGACCTGCTCCATTGTCATTAAAAATATTTAATTTAATACTTTTTTCCCCCTTCCTCTTTTTAAAAACACAATTTTCTCTCTTTTCTTTCTCTTCCACTGAAAGTGCTGACTCCATACTGCCCCAAATGGCCATTAATCATGTGAGCACTGACAGTAAATATTGGCAACTGGTAGGCACATCACAGTAGAGTCTGATCCTGCTCTTAACGTAGTTCACAGGTGCCCAGTTGCAGCAAGGGTCACTGCATAATGACCAAGAAGGGGAATTCTGACTAATCTGTTCCTCTAAACGAAAGGGTATGGAGGACAATTGTAGCATCTAGGCTGAGATCGGCTTACTCATTATAGGCTGGGATAGAACCTGGGTCCTCTCTTTCATAGATGAATCAGCCACTCAATGCACTAGTTATCTGAGCTACCAAAGGAGAACAATGTTGTTCAGTTGTATAGAAGTTATTTTGCAATGCACACCCTTTTAACCAAAATCAAAATACTTGAGGAAATCAATTCTCTAAAGATTTCAATTACTTGCTGTATATTTTATATAAACCCAGGCTGCAATATTCCCTCCAAGTTTGGGAAAGAGAGAAGTTAAGACATTATTTAATATTTTATTTAATTTGTTTTTCTTCTTCCTATTTTACTAGTTTTCTCTCCTGTTCCTCCTTCCTTGAAGGTGCTGGCTCTTTACTGGGGTAAGATTCTGAGGATACCCTCTTATCTGCTTCTAATGGCCCTTCTTGATTTCCCAAGTCACTTACAGCTGCACTTTCAAGTTACCAAATGCTTAGCCTTTGGCCCTCCATTCACCACAGTACTTCTGCAGTTGTTGATCAGCTTAACCATTTTGTTCTCCTGCACCTTTGATACCCTTGTCCCTAGGAAAATCTTTATATATCTCCTATTCCAATCATTCCAGCCTGGTATGGCCATCTTTGCTCCCTCAAGGCCAAAGGTCACAGACTTGAGCATTTCTGGGGCATAACCGATTTACCCAACCAGCAAGAGATCTTGCTGAACCACATCAAGTGCTATCAGGCCTTGCCAAATCGCTCACTTCAAGATCAACCTGACGAGCAAAACCCCAGCTTCTTATTTCCACTATGGCAGGCAGTGACTAGTGGGGTGCCGCAGGGCTCAGTGCTGGGACCCCAGCTATTTACAATATACATTAATGATTTGGATGAGGGAATTGAGTGTAATATCTCCAAGTTTGCAGATGACACTAAGCTGGGTGGCAGTGTGAGCTGTGAGGAGGACGCTAAAAGGCTGCAGGGTGATTTGGACAGGTTAGGTGAGTGAGCAAACACGTGGCAGATGCAGTATAATGTGGATAAATGTGAGGTTATCCACTTTGGTGGTAAAAACACGAAGACAGATTATCTGAATGGTGGCAGATTAGGAAAAGGGGAGGTGCAACGAGACCTGGGTGGCATGGTACATCAGTCAATGAAAGTTGGCATACAGATACAGCAGGCAGTGAAGGCAGCAAATGGTATGTTGGCCTTCATAGCTAGGGGACTTGAGTAGAGGAGCAGGGAGGTCTTACTGCAGTTGTACAGGGCCTTAGTGAGGCCTCACATGGAATATTGTGTTCAGTTTTGGTCCCCTAATCTGAGGAAGGACGTTCTTGCTATTGAGGGAGTGCAGCGAAAGTTCACCAGACTGATTCCAGGGATGGCAGGACTGAGATATGAGGAGAGACTGGATCGACTGGGCCTGTATTCACTGGAGTTTAGAAGGATGAGAGGGGATCTCATAGAAACATAAAATTCTGACGGACTGGACAGTTAGATGCAGGGAGAATGTTCCCAATGTTGGGGAAGTCCAGAACCAGGGGACATAATCTAAGGATAAGGGGTAAGCCATTTAGGACTGAGATGAGGAGAAACTTCTTCACTCAGATTTGTTAACCTGTGGAATTCCCTACTGCAGAGAGTTGTTGATGCCAGTTCATTGGATATATTCAAGAGGGAGTTAAATATGGCCCTTACAGCTAATGGGATCAAGGGGTATGAAGAAAAAGTGGGAAAGGGGTACTGAGGTGAATGATCAGCCATGATCTTACTGAATAGTGGTGCAGGCTCAAAGGGCTGAATGGCCTACTCCTGCACCTATTTTCTATGTTTCTATGTTACTACCAACTGTTTCTGTAAACCCCTCGCCTCTGCGCCTTCCTTCCTCACTTCCAACAAATGCGAGGAGCTCATGGACTTCTTTGTCAGCAAAATTGACACCATACGTCCAGTATCTCTGTTGCTTTCTCTTCTTCTCCTTGCCCACCAAGCCACATCTTTCCCCAGGCTTCCCCTGCTCTAGTGCTGAACCCACATCTTTCTCTAGTTTCTCTTCCATCATTTCCCCTCACAAGGTTATATTGTTCATAAGACCCACCTTCATCTTCTTTGACCCCCATTCCCACTTAACTGCTTCCCACCTTGGCCTACGTGCTAGCTGATATTGTAAATGATTCTCTCAAGTACTGTCGCCATCCCTTTCAAAACTGCCTTTGTCACTCATCCTGCTCCAAAAAAGCCATCTCTGTAACCTCCCTCCAGTCCTACAACTTTCCCCCCCAAACTCTCTGTTCCTCTTACTCTGGCTTCTTTTGTATTCCCTCCTGCCTTCTTCCCATTCTTTGGCAGCCGTGCCTTCAGCTGCTTAGGCCCATTGCCCATTGCCCATTGCTTTGGAATCCCCCCCCACCCCCCCACCACCTAACTCTCTCTGCCACTCCACCTCCCTCTCCTCCATTAAGATCCTCCTCAAAACCCACCTGTTTGACCAAGCTTATGGTCACCCCTCTTAATATCTCCTTTGTTGGCTTGATGTCCATTTTTGTCTGGTTATGCCACCGGGAAGTGCCTCGAGAAGTTTTTCTACGTTAGAGGGGCTATATAAATGCAAGTTATTGTTATTGCGGTCATCATTGCTTATCTTTTGCAATGCATTCTCAATAATAGTCTGCAGTAAAATCTGGATTATATGTAGTTACCCATGACACACCAGTTTAAAAAAATAAAAAAAGGGCTTAGTTTCTCAAGAGCAAATGCCACTGAAAGAAAGTTCACTGTTCAAATAGAAACTCTCCACTTCATACTTGATATACTAGTCTAAGGTTAACCTATTTTAATTACAGCAGCAATGTGGTTGCTACAATTGCCCTCTGGGAAGGAGAAAGAAAATCACCTTATTCCTCTTCATTATCTAGTGAATTTTACTAAATTTGCATGTACATGGGTGCTAGTTAAGGACAGGATTGGACTCAACTGTGATACCTCCCATCATTGTTAACCCTCCAGTACCTCCTTGAAGTGGCCATTCCTTGTGTACAAAATTGCAATTATTCTCAAATCATCAGTTTCATCTCCAGTTTAAGGAAACTACTGTTAGCATTTCAACAGGTTTGGTGTTAAACGGAACACAACTTTCAACAGTAACAGGAGCAGCTGGTACTGAACAAAACAAAACCTAAAATGCTGGAAACCCTCAGCAGGTCAGACAAAATCTGTGCAGAAAGGAAAAAGGTTAGGTTAATGTATCAGATCTATGACCCTTCGTCAGAACTAGGTTCTGACAAAGGATCATAGATCTGAAATGTTAACCTAACCGTTTTCCTTTCACTAAGAATGCAGCCAAACACGCTGAGCATTTCCAACATTTTCTGTTCTATTTCAGATTTCTTGTATTTTGCTTTTTGTGGTACTGAACAAAACTGGATGATCTTCTCTAACATTTTTTAATACTAGAATAAGTTTCTGAAAGCCAGTATAAGTTTAGCTTGCATCAAACCCAAAACTTAAAAAAATAATTAGTGCCATTAGTTTCCTAAATGCCAACCCTGAGAATGGCAGTCTACATCCCAGCTTTCCTTACTTGAGTCCTCCAGTGGATACGTTATGGCATTTTTTGTGCTCCAACAGTTGCTCTGGTGTTTTCAAAAATTTGTGACAGATGTCACACTCATACATCCTGGTGATGAGGTGGATCTGCAGATGTCGTTCATACATCATCTTTGTTTTACACACAAAGTTACAGAAGATGCACTCAAAACCTAAAGGATTAACACAAGCACCATAATTATAAATCTAAAAATGAAAACATTAGGACAGGGTGGATTTTAAAGTATATATATATTATGCTGGGCATATAGCACAATACTGTTATAAGTTATATTAGGTTTGATTAACAAGTCCCAATAAAAAACAGTAATGGAGGGCTCAATTTTCCTCAAGCCTGTTTTCTGGTGTATTGTCAGAAATATGACCGTTTTTCTAGGCCAGAAATATTTGGCCAAAGTTTTCCCGATGTATAATTCAAATTTGGAGCAGCGTGTCCAGTCACCTTGAGGGGGGGGGGGGGGGGGGGGGTGGGAGGTGGAGCCTGCTGTCTGCGCCGAAAAACGAAGCCGCTCCTTCTGCGCATGCGCGGGGGGGGAAAAAGTTGCGTTTTTGACGACGTTCCGATGGACGTGCATGTTCAGTACAGCTCGCATTTGCAATCAGCCAGTTGTGTGTGAGAAGGAGTGCTGTGAGAGCATTGGGAAAATCGTAGTTGGAGCAATACAAAATGCAACGCAGTGCAAGGACCAAGAATTTCTTACAGGAAGAAATGGAGACACTAGTTACTATGATTGAGAACAGATGGCAGGAGCTGGACACCAGCAGGAGTCACATAAAAGTTCCAACCAAAGAAGAAACGCTGGAACCAAGTTACAGAAGATTAAAAATGGTGACCACCAGGAGATCTGGAGGCCAGTCTAAAAAGAAATGGCAGGACCTTGGTCAAGTGTAAGTAATATTTTAATTTATTCAATGGAATTGCAATTGTAAATGTGACCAGCTGTATATGTCCCACCCGGTAGAAAGACACCCTCTCTAAAAAGTTGCATTTTCATCTTTGCAGAGAAAGGTGGCACATAATAAAAGGGAAAGAACTTGGACAAGAGGAGGCCCGGCATATCTGCACCCACTGACACTCTTCAAAGAGAGGGACGCTGCTTTGATGGGTCCTGCCTGGAAAAAAAGCAACCAGTACTGCACAAGCTGGTCCCACACTCAAGGGAGAGGGTAAGTCCTGCAAGTTCATCTTGGTCCTTCAAATCAGCCTGCTGCCAGGCCTGCGATGTGTGAGCCTACTCATGCCATCCACCCTGCCTCCTCCCCTGCTGACTGTTCTGTTATCTTTTTTAGAACTTGAGGCCAACCCTGACAATGCAGAAGATGATTCAGACAAGGATGTACCTGAAGAGAACATCTTCCAATCCAACCCTCCAGACCAAGAACATGGGGGTGAGGGGGAGGGGGAGGGGATGGAGCTCCCACTGTTATACTGACTTTGGAGGAGGTGCGGCTCATGGAGGCAACAGCCCCTTCCGTGACTCATGGTTTGAGTGTTTGTGGGACATGGTTTCACACCTTCCGAGGTTGCGGGTCCCAGTGATGGGGTGCAGCGAGGCACACCCAGGGCCCCACTGTCCCAGGCTGCGGGTCCCAGTGTTGCGGTGCAAGCCACATCCGTGGGGAGGAGGGGAAGGAGAGCTCGACCGCACTCTCCTGAGGTGCGAGATCTAACAGATGTGGTTCAGATAATGTCATTGAGTGCAGAGCAGTGACCTTACCTGATCACTCCTGGATCCAGATGAGGTAGCGGGACTGTCGGGAGAAGTAACAGCAATGATATGAGAAATGGGAACGATATCCGGGACCATCAGTGAGGGAATAGTGGCCATGAGGGAGGGAATGTCAGAGGTAGTGCAAACCACATCACTGACCATGAGTGAGGGAATTTTGCAGGTTGTTGAGACACTGTCAGGGTGCATGAGAGACTGGAGTTGGAGTTAGCTGCTGCAAGGGAACATGCCCAGACCCCACGTTCATTGACAGAATCAACAGTTACTCCCACTCCAGCCTCTAAAGAGCCCAAAGCCAGGCCCTCCAACTTGCCACCTGGGCCCTCCAACTTGCCGCCTGACACCGACGTCCTCCACCTACAAGAGGTGCGCAGTACCCGAGATGTTAGAAAGAATAAGCTTGGCATCAAGCCCAGAAACACTGCGCCACCGCCTGCGGGCAGGGGTGGTGGTGTCCAAGACCAAGTGCAGCAGGCGGTCTTAGAATAAGGGGGAATGAGAGGTGAGTGCAGCCTTTCTTTTCTACTGTTATTATTGTTACTGTTGTAACTGTTCTCAAATTAAAAGTTTTTGTAAGTTATGTAAATTTACAAGTTTTTAAAAAAAGTGATCTTAAAGTAAAGTTTGATACAAGAATCATTATTAAAGTTAAGTACATGGTAAACTTTTGAATAAAATATATTTTACATTAAAACTGAATCATGTTCCATTAACACAACAGAACATTACGCAACAGCTCCAAACAGTAAACATGTCCATGTGGAATAGTTGTCACTGAGCCCTCACGCATCAGTAAAGCTTTCACGGATGAGCTGCTGACGCAAGGCTCGAGCAATCATTAAAGCAGCACGATGGCCCGCCATGCTCCGGCCTCAGGCACTTGCATGGCTTCCTCATCTTCATCGTCCTCTTCCTCCTCCTGCTCGTCACCTGCATCTTCCACATCATTATCAGCCACTCTCACCGCATGTGGGTCTTCCACTACCAGGTACTGCTGCCTCATGATGGCGAAGTTATGCAGCATGCAGCAGTGAATTGACCGACAATCTCAGGGGAGTACAGCAAGTAGCCTCCGGAATGGTCCAGGCATCGGTAACGCTGTTTCAATATGCCAATGGTCCTCTCAGTGATGCTGCATGTCGCAATGTGCGACATGTTGTATTGACGGTCAGCTTCTGTCCGGGTTACGCGTGGGGGCATCATGAGCCATGTGGCGAGGCCATACCTTTTGTCCCCCTTTCTGGCTGCTGCTGCTGAAACATGGCAGATATAACGCTGCAGCATAGGATTAACACATCATAGGTGCTGCCAGGGTAACTTGTATCGACTGACATATCACACGAGCTGCACATTAATGAAGCGGAAGCCTTTTCTGTTCTTGTACATCTCGGAATCCTTCAAAAGGTGCTCGCAAGGCGATGTGGGTACAATCAATGCAGCCCTGTACCTTTGGCCTGATCTTTAAACATACTTTCTCTCAGGTGGCCGAAGGCTGCGCTGGCGCACTGGAGGCGGTGTTGAACCTAGTCGTCGATGTCTGCCGTTGCTGATAATAGGCTCCTGAGGTATGGAAAGTGGTCCACGTTGTCCAGGGCCGCGCCATGGATCTTGTTGACTAGGGGGCAGTGCTGTGTGGCGGAGTCAGGTTGGTGGAAGACCTTTGTCATATGGATGTTTAGTGTAAGGCCATGCTTTCGTATACCTCAGTGAAGATGTTGACTATGACTTGGAGACATATCTGCCACGAAGCTCATGGTCTACGTGGCTTAGTGATACCCACCCTCCTGTATGGCTCAGAGACGTGGACCATATACAGTAGACACCTCAAATCGCTGGAGAAATACCAGCAACGATGTCTCTGCAAGATCTTGCAAATCCCCTGGGAGGACAGACGCACCAACATTAGTGTCCTCAATCAGGCCAACATCCCCAGTATCCAAGCACTGACCACACTCGACCAGCTCCGTTGAGCGGGCCACATTGTTCACATGCCTGACACTAGACTCCCAAAGCAAGTGCTCTACTTGAAACTCCTACATGGCAAGTGAGCCCAAGGTGGGCAGAGGAAACATTTCAAGGACATCCTCAAAGCCTCATTGATAAAATGCAACATCCTCACCGACTGGGAGTCCCTGGCCAAAGACCGCCCTAAGTGGAGGAAGTGCATCCGGGAGGGCGCTGAGCACCTCGAGTTCTTGTCGCCGAGAGAATGCAGAAAACAAGCACAGGCAGTGGAAGGAACGTGTGGCAAACCAGTCCCACTCACCCTTTCCTTCAACGACTATCTGTCCCATCTGTGACAGAGACTGTAATTCCTGTATTGGACTGTTCAGTCACCTAAGAACTCACTTTTAGAGTGGAAGCAAGTCTTCCTCAATTTCGAGGGATTGCCTATGATGATGATGTGCCTTTGGGAAGCCAGCAATCCTGAAGAAGTTCACTTCACAGCCCTGTCATGGATTGCTTATTGCTTGGGCGGTCATGGGGAACTTTATGAAGTCATTCTTACACATGTACAGTGCAGCCATGACCTGGCGAATGGAGACATGTGTTGCATATTTCAAGTTGTAGCTTGAAACGATCCAGAGGCATAGAATGAAAGTGCAGCTGTAACCTTCACTTCAACTGACAAAGCAGTCCTCCTGATGCTTCTCGGTTGCAGGTCTGTTTTGACCAACTCACAGATCTCACTCACAACTTTTGCGGAAACGCAGCCTTCTGACACAGTCTGCATCACTCAGGTTGAGGCACGAATGCCTGTCTCGATATACCAGAGGTGGGCAAGGCCTCCTGCGCAGCACCCCACGGGCTCTGATGTTCCTGATGCGATGAGGTCGAATCAATTGTCTCCTACACAGCAGCATGATGCAGAAGGCTCGCACAAGGTGTGGCATTGTTAGTATTGCCCCCATACTTAAACTTAATCTTTGAAAGAAGCTCAAAACGGCAGGAAAGCAGGCAGCACAGGTTCGCAGTAGTCTCTCTCCAGGTCTGTATGAATGGACCACACCCAAAGATCTTGCGACTTCTCTCTCACTCCCCCTCCCCGGGCTCCAAGCCTTCTGATCGGCCTCTCCCTATCTCTCCTCCTCGCTCCCCCCCACGGCTTGTTTTGTAGCCGAACCCCGAGTCGGTGTGTCTGGGCGCGAGGCCGATTCTGCCGGCCAAAGCTACGACCCTCCAGTCCTGCTTCAAGACGTTCGGTGGTGGCATGTGAGTGAGTAAAAATAGAGAAAACTTCTGAAATCCAACAAATTTACACTTCTACGTTGACGGGTTAAAAAAAAGTTGAACTTTATTATTGATTTTGATAGTGTTCTTGACTCCCTCCAAAATCTTCGATTTAAAAACAATGGCGTCTTTCAGCGCAGATTTGTGAATGTGCGCTGGTTTTCTTAACTCACCAGAAGGTTTTTTGGGTGTGGCCAGATACGCCAACTTGAGAAAAAAATGTTGGCCAAACTGCGAACAATTGAAAAAAAAAATGGCGCAGACATGAGGGAACATCAAGTAAAAAAAACTGGCCTTAAAAAATCGTAACTAAGTCAGTTGCGCCGGCGCAGATCGCAGAGGGAAACTTTCAAAAAAGTAAATACGCCAAACAAAACGGTGCAAGTGAACAGGGAAAATTGAGCCCTATGTTAGTTATGAGTTATGATCAGCCTCGGCAAGATGGAGGGTGGGGAAAATATGGGCACTACTTCCTCCAACAGCATAAGCTGTTTTTATATTAGATTAGTTCTGTGCAAGTGCTGTTGAACCCAGACATGCAAGTCTCATGCAGCAGGCAGCAATCCAAAAATAAACTTGCCAGATTTACTACAATTGATACCATGCGCCAGGAGTAGGCATCACTGGCACAATCTCCCATAATAGAAAAACACAGAGCCTGGATTCACCATTCAAGGAATCATGATGTTACATTTTAGGGCCTTTAACCATCACGGTCACCTCCTCCCCAACCCCGCCCTCCTTCCTCAAGTTTAAGAACAGTTTCAGTAAGCAGATCGAGTGTCTTGCATGCTGAAACTACATCTGTACACTCTGCTGCGTGCCTGTCAGTATAATTTAGGTCTAGCAATTAACCCTGAAATGTGGTAAATCGCTTCCTTGAGAATGGGATGCTCACCACTCTCTCCTGTCACCTGCCAAGGTGGAAGTACCACATTGCTGGATCACTGCATATAATCTAAAACTACATGTTTATTTACAGATAAAAATAATGCACACAAGCAGAAAGATTGGCAAGATAATAAACAACATTATAATCAAACTTGCACTTCACAGAAACCAGGCTGTTTAAAAAGATAGTGGGGCTAAAAACCCATCGTATCCCAGAGTAAGTGCCAGAATATGTCCATCCAGGACCCTGCAAAATTCACCGGTGAAAGAGGCGATTCCCTAGTTTAAATACCCCAGGAAGGGGCCCGCGACACTAGAGGCGTGCCTCAAATGCCTGTCTTCCCCAAGAGACTGCAGAGGGGCATGCTGGGTTGGAGCGGCAGGGGTAACGTAACATTACGCCCCCCTAATCTGAAACATAATTAATGTGCTCCTATTTTTCCCTTTACCGTCATGAAATTCTGTTTCAGGCCTGGTTTGTCAGGTGGGTTCCGTATCGGTCATTGGATTGGTCTGTATGCTGTCTCTCACTCAGTGTACCTGTCCACCCATGCTCTGTCAAGCCAGGGACATGGAAACACCTGACCTGGGAGTTCCCCCCCTCGGTCATGTCATCTCAACGCTGCTGAACTCGTTTGGGGAAGGTGGATGCCCCAAAGATTCCACAGAAACTCCAAAGAAAAGCCGGGGACCTGGGGTATTTGAGCCCGTACCTAATTTGGGACCCTTCCTGCTGGATTCCCGCCAGAGTTATGGCAAGAGTGCGCAGCAAAGGCTGCAGATTTCGGCCTTGTGTCTACAGTCCTTACAGCTCCTCTCAGTAAATTCTTAGAAACATGCGATTTATGGTGGCATAAATGGAGGATTATTCTTAGCACTCTAATTGCCCCATCATAGGTGAAGCAATTATAAAACTAAAGACTATAGTAAAGTGTCTGCATTATAAGGATGTCCTCTGACATTCAGGGAGATTTCTGTGTTTATTATGTGATTTCAGATAATTATGGTTAATCAGATTTTAAAATAAATGGTTTTGGGCTGCTACATTTCTGAAAGGTTTGTGTGAGGATCTTATTGCCATGTTGCAATACATGTAACTAGCTGCATGCAATCTGATTTGGTCATTATATTCAATAGGAAACATCTGCCCTAAATGGGTTTACTTCGTTGTTCCAAAATGTATTGGGCTACATGAAATTCTGAGTCATTAGAGTAATCGAATATTGGGGCGAAACCACACTGAAGGAAAGGCATGTTTAAGGAAATAAATATGGAGACATTATTAAAAAGAAAAAAGATCTTGAACTTAGCGCCTTATTGTGTCCCTTAGAATTATCTCAAAGTGCTTTGCATACAATGAGTTGCTTTTAAGTGTAGTCACTGTTGTAGGTATTTGTTCATGGTGATGCTCCACAAACAGCAATGAGATGCATCAACAGTTAATATCTTTTGGTGAGATTGGTTGACATCTCATTTTGCAAGGTGCAAGATATGTTAAACTGTCAGTAGGCTTACTTGAAAAAAATGCTTGTAACATGAAATAAGTCCCATTGCATACATTGCAAGATAGGCTGCTAAGCTTATTCCGGTCAACGAGATCCAAAGTCTATGGACAAACTGGATTTGCATCATCTATGTACATCTCATCTTAAAAGGTTGACCAAGAAATAAACCTCATTGTTTAATCAAAAGTCCTGTTGCTCATTACACCATGCAAGCAATACAGTTTATGAACAGCGTATATTAACCCCTTGTGGACAAATTGTAGTTTTTTTTTAAAAAAGCACTGTGCTGCTGGACATCTTCCTGCTCTTTTTGACTTCTGTCTATTATTTTAGCCGTAAATAAATGTAGCCAACTAATTTTGTCCTCTAGGTATTGGTCTGATAGCATACTGTCCACCTCTACGAGAGAGCACTGCAATGTCGGAGATGCCGTCTTTCGAATGAGACGTTAAACCGAGGCCCCGTCTGTTCTCTCAAGTGGACGTAAAAGATCCCATTGCACTATTTCGAAGAAGAGCAGGGGAGTTATCCCTGGTGTCCTGGCCAGTATTTATTCCTTAATCAACATAACAAAAAAAAATTATCTAGTCATTATCACATTGCTGTTTGTGGGAGCTTGCTTGCATGCAAATTGGCTGTCGTGTTTTCCACATTACAACAGTGACTACACTCCAAAAGTACTTCATTGGCTGTAAAGCATTTTGCAACGTTCGGTGGTCGTGAAAGGTGCTATATATTCAAGTCTTTCCTTATAGAAATGATAGGACAACATGGTGGACATCCCACATATTTTCCAGTGATCAGGAGTTAATCATTAAATTTGGGCACTTTATTCCATGCACAACATGTATATGGATGAAGATTTTGGATCATGGGAGATTTGATCTGTTTATGGAAAATGCTGTCCAGGAATGTGAACACAAGCGTCTTGGGGTAAAGCCCAAACACTAAGTTCTTTCAACTGAAATTCAAACTATTTCTTTGTAGCAATAAAAATTCTAAGTTTTAATACCTTAGCAGACCAAAAAAAAATCGTTTAGGACTAGTGGGTTCTTGACACCCAGAATAACCTGCTTTCTTTGACACCTGCAGTAACTGGAAGTTAAATTTCCATGCTGAACAACATGCTGCATTCACTCGCCATCTTTATCATCATTGATTTTTTGAACTAAAAAGCTTCCTGTGCACCTTTCTTGCAGACTTACGGTCTCCTGTCTTTTATTTAGAAACTTACTGAAAGACAGCCTCTAATTAAATCCTAGCTACTTCTACACCATTCCGGCTTGTCATACAGGGTGCAAGCTCGCATTTTAATATTCAGTTGCATGGCAAGAAAGATCTCAGGTCTATGAATAAGAAGTACTTCCTCATCGACTTGGCTTCCAGATTAAGGTGCTAAAGTGGCTTGACACAAGAAGGGAAAAAGAATGCAACCATCTGGGTAAAGTTAACAAGATAAAAATCTTCAATTGGATTCTTGAGACAATAATCATTCTCTCACCTTTCTCCGATTTTTCCTCAGATCCTGGTGTAGATGACCCACTGAATATCACTGGAAGGTTGAAGGAAGAGGTTCGCTTTTCGTTGGTGAAGTCAGAGTTGTGAATTTCAGATTCAGTGACAGAATCACAAAGTGCTGAAGAT
Source organism: Pristiophorus japonicus (assembly GCF_044704955.1). NCBI lineage: Eukaryota > Metazoa > Chordata > Chondrichthyes > Pristiophoridae > Pristiophorus > Pristiophorus japonicus. The sequence goes on from NC_091978.1 coordinate 292,425,903, forward strand.
GAAGACAATGAAGACGATGATAACGAAGACGATGATGATGACGACGAAGAAGAGGAGAACGTTGGAACTGCCTTGGATTCACTGGTGGGGCTAAGACAAGAGTGTGTTTGGACTCTCTCATCTGCAGAAATGTCAAATACAGTGAAGTTCAGACCCAGGAAAGGTTCTGCCATTAGATGCCAGCATATATTTTTTGACAAGTGTAACACTAAGCCAGCGATAGCTTAATTTGACATAAAAACATTTGCCCTGAAAATTCTGTGGGGGTTCTCTGGTTTTCTACTGTTACTTTGGCAGGAGATTAGGTGAATCCCATTAGAAATGGCGTAAATGTCTGAAAACAGCCGTTTATATAGTTTTTCTGGGATTCTGCTGGTCTTCCACCCAAGTTATATTGGGAGATTGGAAGAACTCACGTAGAATTTCCTAGCAATTTTCTTTATTAATTCGATATGGTTAGAAAAAGACAATTAGAACTTGCCTTACATTTGGTTAAAACTGAACTCAAAACTTAAGTAAGGATTTTTTTTGATTTATATTCACTTACCAGGCTATGGTGTTACTGGATTTTAAATGCAATTTAATAGATGTCACCAGGGAGGAAAATTAAAAATGCGTACAACCAAAACAAGCTGTAGCCCAGCACTAAAATTAGCTGCCTTGGTTACCTGCATGTGCTGCATCCACATGTGCTTTCATTTCCGTTTCATCCATGCAGGTAAAATTACAGATACTGCAGCACAATGAAAACATCCACTGCTCCTTATCTACATGTAACGACATGTGGCTGACAAACTGCAGGTTCACCTCAGTCTCAAATCCACAAACATGGCAGCTAGATAGAAAATTAGGCAACATGAAAACTATTGCTTTTCATTTTGTTTCTTATATTTGCAATATTTTAAGTAAAATAACACTGGTCCAGTGTGACCTTGAACGGCGGTGAATTAACATCCTGCAAAACAGAAACAGAAGTTACCTGTAGTAATATGGACTGTTCTTACGATCACAACTGTTTGAGGTTACAGCAGTAGCTATGTCCTCAGAATCTCCACTCACTAACTTCACTGAATGGATTGTCAAATGCTGGTTTAAGTTCGCTCGACACTTGGCAGCATATGGACACAAGTGACACTTGTACCTTCTTTCTTCTACAAAAATAACAGTTTACAGTGGTTAGCTTTTAAATACCCTTATGGGACAACCTTTCAGTCCCTCTATGGGAAGGTCATTTCAAATTTGATATCTACATTTCCTTTTGTCTCTCATCCAGTTTATAAACATTTTTGATTTAAAAACTTACAAACACTACACTGTATTCATAACATCTCCTTACCTGTGTGCAAAGTAAGGTGTCGAGACAGTGTCTGCTGCCGGCCAAAAACTTTCCCACAAACCTTACAGGGAAAAAGCTGCTCACAAAATTTCCACGGCGCGGTTATAGTCCCTGACTCGACAGTTAATTTTCCTGCTTCTGCAAATGGACAATAGTTCTTATGTAGTCTTTACTTCACAGGCATAACAGTGTTTTCAACTATGTTTAGAGTGATATCTGTCTGGTCAGAGAGTGTTAGCTTTGTAGAAAGACCATTGCAAAATTTATTCTCTGTTAATTTTAGTATTTTCACCCTCTCCTCTTAACAACCGTATTATACTTTGTTAGGAAAGTGAGTGAGCATACTACGAGTTCTACGAAAACTTAACGTCAGTGTTATTCTACAGATTAGAAAGCATGATATGGCAGAATCAGCACCAGTTCTAAACACTGAGTTTTGTCCACTGCAATAAATTTCAAAATGGACAAAACCCTTCATGTATTTTATATGCGTATTTTCCTTTCAAGATTATATGTTCTGCCTTTCCATTAGGCTTACATTTGTAGCTCCTCGCTACAGGATATAACCATTTTAAAACAGATACGTTTAATGCCTTTGTGAAGGAGGGTAGATTTAGATTGTTGACCCAGGATTTATTTATGTACATTCCTACTGGATATAGAACAACTTGCATTTATATAGCGCCTTTAACATAGTAAAACACCCCAAGGCACTTTACAGAAGCGCTATCAAACAAAATTTGACAGCAAGTTACATAAGGATATATTAAGAGGTTGAACTAGGCGGACTTGGTGATGACATAAGAACATAAGAACTAGGAACAGGAGTAGGCCATCTAGCCCCTCGAGCCTGCTCCGCCATTCAACAAGATCATGGCTGATCAGGCCGTGGACTCAGCTCCACTTACCCACCCGCTCCCCGTAATCCTTAATTCCCTTATTGGTTAAAAATCTATCTATCTGTGATTTGAATATATTCAATGAGCTAGCCTCGACTGCTTCCTTGGGCAGAGAATTCCACAGATGCACAACCCTCTGGGAGAAGAAATTCCTTCTCAACTCGGTTTTAAATTGGCTCCCCGTATTTTGAGGCTGTCCCCCTAGTTCTAGTCTTCCCGACCAGTGGAAACAACCTCTCTGCCTCTATCTTGTCTATCCCTTTCATTATTTTAAATGTTTCTATAAGATCACCCCTCATCCTTCTGAACTCCAACAAGTAAAGACCCAGTCTACTCAATCTATCAATATAAGGTAACTCTTCATCTCCGGAATCAGCCTAGTGAATCGTCTCTGCATCCCCTCCAAAGCTAGTATATCCTTCCTTAAGTAAGGTGACCAAAACTGCACACAGTACTCCAGGTGCGCCCTCACCAATACCCTATACAGTTGTGCAGGACCTCCCTGCTTTTGTACTCCATCCCTCTCGCAATGAAGGCCAACATTCCATTCGCCTTCCTGATTACCTGTTGCACCTGCAAACTAACTTTTTGGGATTCATGCACAAAGCCAAAAAGAGTTTCATGCACAAGGACCCCCAGGTCCCTCTGCACCGCAGCATGTTGTAATTTCTCCCCATTCAAATAATATTCCCTTTTACTGTTTTTTTTTTCCCCCAAGGTGGATGACCTCACACTTTCCGACATTGAATTCCATCTGCCAAACCTTAGCCCATTCGCTTAACCTATCTAAATCTCTTTGCAGCCTCTCTGTGTCCTCTACACAACCCGCTTTCCCACTAATCTTTGTGTCATCTGAAAATTTTGTTACACTACACTCTGTCCCCTCTTCAGGTCATCTATGTATATTGTAAACAGTTGTGGTCCCAGCACCGATCCCTGAGGCACACCACTAACCACCGATTTCCAACCCGAAAAGGACCCATTTATCCCGACTCTCTGCTTTCTGATCGCCAGCCAATTCTCGATCCATGCTAATACATTTCCTCTGACTCCGCGTACCTTTATCTTCTGCAGTAACCTTTTGTGTGGCACCTTATCGAATGCCTTTTGGAAATCTAAATACACCACATCCATCGGTACACCTCTATCCACCATGCTCGTTATATCCTCAAAGAATTCCAGTAAATTAGTTAAACATGATTTCCCCTTCATGAATCCATGTTGCGTCTGCTTGATTGCACTATTCCTATCTAAATGTCCCGCTATTTCTTCCTTAATGATAGCTTCAAGCATTTTCCCCACTACAGATGTTAAACTAACCGGCCTATAGTTTCCTGCCTTTTGTCTGCCCCCCTTTTTAAACAGAGGCGTTACATTAGCTGCTTTCCAATCCGCTGGTACCTCCCCAGAGTCCAGAGAATTTTGCTAGATTATAACGAATGCATCTACTATAACTTCCGCCCTCTCTTTTAATACCCTGGGATGCATTTCATCAGGACCTGGGGACTTGCCTACCTTGAGTCCCATTAGCCTGTCCAGCACTACCCCTCTAGTGATAGTGATTATCTCAAGGTCCTCCCTTCCCACATTCCTGTGACCAGCAATTTTTGGCATGGTTTTTGTGTCTTCCACTATGAAGACCGAAGCAAAATAATTGTTTAAAGTCTCAGCCATTGCCACATTTCCCATTATTAAATCCCCCTTCTCATCTTCTAAGGGACCAACATTTACTTTAGTCACTCTTTTCCATTTTATATATCGGTAAACGCTTTTACTATCTGTTTTTATGTTTTGTGCAAGTTTACTTTCGTAATCTATCTTTCCTTTCTTTATTGCTTTCTTAGTCATTCTTTGCTGTCGTTTAAAATTTTCCCAATCTGCTAGTTTCCCACTAACCTTGGCCACCTTAAACGCATTGGTTTTTAATTTGATACTCTCCTTTATTTCCTTGGTTATTCACGGCTGGTTCTCTTACTGCCCTTCTTTTTCACTGGAATATATTTTTGTTGAGCACTATGAAAGAGCTCCTTAAAAGTTCTCCACTGTTCCTCAATTGTGCCACCGTTTAGTCTGAGTTTCCAGTCTACTTTAGCCAACTCTGCCCTCATCCCACAGTAGTCCTCTTTGTTTAAGCATAGTACGCTCGTTTGAGACACTGCTTCCTCACCCTCAATCTGTATTACAAATTCAACCATGCTGTGATCACTCATTCCGAGAGGATCTTTTACTAGGAGATCGTTTATTATTACTGTCTCATTACACAGGACCAGATCTAAGATAGCTTGTTCCCTTATAGGTTCTGTAACATACTGTTCTAAGAAACAATCCCGTATGCATTCTATGAATTCCTCGGCTACCCCATCGATATGTAGGTTAAAATCCCCCATGATTACTGCCGTTCCTTTTTCACATGCCTCCATTATTCCCTTGATTATTGCCCGCCCCACCGTGAAGTTATTATTTGGGGGCCTATAAACTACGCCCACCAGTGACTTTTTCCCCTTACTATCTCTAATCTCCACCCACAATGATTCAACATTGACATGGATATGTTGTCGGAAGCTCACCTCGGGTTCAAATACGACACCAAGGTTGCGAACAGTCTGGTTCAGCCTCAGACAGTTGCCAGGGAGAGGGATGGAGTTGGTGGCTCGGGAGTGGAGTTTGTGGCAGGGAGCGAAGCCATTGTCGTTTCGGTTTTCCCAATATTTAGTTGGAGGAAATTTCTGCTCAACCAGTACTGGAGCAGTCTGACAGTTTAGAGACAGTGGAGGGGGCGAGAGAGGTGGTGATGAGGTAGAGCTGGTATTGTCAGTGTACATGTGGAAACTGATGGTGTTTTTGGATGATGTAGCAGATGGAAAAAAAATTAAATACCTCAAACATTCTGATGTGATGGAGCAAAAACAAACAGTCATTTCACTATTTTTGATGACATACAACTGTTCAGTACTTGCAAATTTAAAGAGTTTTACGAAGCAGTATGATTTCTCTCCTCCTGTCCTGAAGGTGCCGACACTTGTTGGGGTACAGATCTATGGGTGCCAATTGAAATCTAGGATCACGCCCAAGTACGGTTAAGTACTGTTTAAACTTTTCTGCCGAGCTGGTTTTTGAAATTCTGTGTTAATTAAACTTTTCAAAAAGACCTATTTAATTAGGAATGGGAATGAAGCAGAGAAGTGCACCCAGAGATAAGAAAATACTCCAAAGAAACATGACTCTTGTGTTCATGCCAAAAGAAACTTCATCTGCAGAAAGTAACCAGTTAAGATGAAGATCTTGATTACCAAGCGGTAGCGTTCAATTAACATGGAACGGATGGCATAATGGGAACCTATGCAGGATGACCAGCCTTTTTTCATGCATTATGTTTCATGCTTAAATTATCTCAGCTTTTTACTGGATGTCCAATTTCAGTGGATGCCATCGTATCCAACGTGATATTGCCATTAGAACTTTAAAGCTACCAGCATCTAAACAAAAAATGTTTTTAAAGTCAAGAAGAAAAAAACATTTAGCCAATTGAAGTTCATCCTAACGTTTCCAACAAAGAATCCTACTGGAAGGATGTCTTCCACCTCCGAATATACTGCCACCATCTTTATATATTTGACAGGATGGCACCATTCTTGTGGATACTGTAGGTGGACTCCCAAGTGCTTAAAAATAATCGAGACAAAACATCATTTATCTTTTTGGGTAAATTAACTAATTCCATTCTGCAGCAGGGAGCCATATGAAGGGAAATTGGATCAGAAAATGGGTGTTAGTGTTGTAGTCATTTCTCCTATCCACACTGCCTTCAAACCCAGGATTGGTGAATTTACACTTACACCTGTTCATGCAGTTAGTTATTTACGTTTGTTGACAATCATATCCATGTATTGTATGCAAACATGCAACTTTGTAACAGTATTTTTCCAAAATAAGATTTTTCACAAAAATTAATAAAAAAATTCGCAACCAGACATTTAAAATCGCCAAACCTTTAAGTCACAGTCAGCGCACTAAACTATCTCATACCTTGCGACGTTGGTCTTCCATGGAGATCAGACAAAGGGTCTCTCAAGTTTGAAGTGAATGGTGATTGTCTAAACGCTTCTTCACAAAGAGAACTGGACCAAAAGAAAAAAGAAAAAAAACTCACTGGCTAACTATTTCTGAAGATTCAAACATCTAGACACAGAAAACAAAACATTACTCATGAAACGGCAATGAAATCATTCGTAGCAAGTTCAGAGAAACTGGGTAGTACAGCAACTTAGAAGATTATCCTTTATCTTTGGGATCTCAGTATGAATCTAGTCCTGATCACAATTATAAATATATTTCACCTGCACTTCGTTGTCATAAGAACACAAGAACATAAGAATTCAGAGCAGGAGTAGGCCCTATGGTCACTCGAGCTTACTCCACCATTCAATAAGATCATGGCTGATCTTCGCCCTCAACTCCACTTTCCTGTCCGATCTCCATATCCATTGATTCCCCTGGAGTCCAAAAATCTCTCTCTCAGGCTTGAATATAGTTAACGACTCAGCATCCACAGTTCTGTGTAGTAGAGAATTCTAAAAAAAAATCACAATCCTCAGTGAAGAAATTACTCATCTCAGTCTTAAATGGCTGACCCCTTATCCTGAGACAATTTCTAGACTCTCCAACCAAGGGAAACAATCTCTCGGCATCTACCCTGTTAATCCCCCTCAGAATCCTCTATGTTTCAATGAGATCTCATTCTTCTAAACTCCAGAGAGTATAGGCCCAATCTACTCAATCTCTCCTCATAGGACAACCCTCGCATCCCAGGAATCAATCTAGGTGAACCTTCATTGCACCGCCTCTAAGACAAGAACATCCTTCCTCAGATAAGGAGACCAAAACTGTACACAGTTCTCCAGGTGTGGTCTCACCAAAGCTTTGTACAATTGTTGTAAGTTTCCCTTAATCTTGTACTCCAAGCCCTTAACAATAAAGGCCAACATGCCATTTGCCTTCCTAATTGCTTGCTGTACCCGCAGACTAATTTTGCGTTTCTTATACAAAGACACCTAAATCTCTCTGAACATCAACATTTAAGTTTCTCTCTCAATATTCTGTTTTTCTATTCTTCCTACCAAAGTCAATAACCTCACATTTCCCCACATTATACTCCATTTTCCTCTTATTGCCCACTCATTTAATCTGCCTATATTCCTTTGCAGGCTCTTTGTGTCCTCCTCCTCACAGCTTACTTTCCCACCTAGCTTTGTATCGTCAGCAAACTTGAATACATTACATTAAAATTATAGAATGATTACAGCACAGGAGGCCATTCGGCCAGTTGAGCCCGGGATGGCTCTGTGCAAGAGCACTTCAGCTAGTCCTACTCCCCCGCCCATTCCCCATAGCCCTGAAATTTATTTTCCTTCAGGTACTTATCCAATTCCCTTTTGAAAGCCACGATTAAGTCTGCCCTTTCAAGCAGTGCATTCCAGATCCTAACTACTCGCTGCGTAAAAACGTTTTTCTTCATGTCGCCTTTGGTTCTTTTGCCAATCACCTTCTATCTGTGTCCTTTGGTTCCTTCGTCTAAATCATTCATATAGATTGTAAATAGCTGAGGTCCAAGTACTGATCCTTGCAGCATTCCGCTAGTTACAGCCTGCCAACCTTAAATGACCCATTCATCCCTACTCTGTTTTCTGTCCCACGTTAACCAATCTTCCATCCATACTAATATATTACCCTCAACTCCATGAGCCCTTTTCTTGTGACGCAATCTTTTATTTGGCACCTTATCGAATGCCTTTTGAAAATCCAAATATGCTATATCCATTGAGTCCCCTTTGTCTATCCTGTAAGTTTTCTCTCTTCCCTCCTTTCTTGAATAGCTGAGTTATATTTGCAACCAAATCCGCTGGGACCATTCAAGAATCATGGGAATTTGTGAAGATCACAACCAATGCATTCACTATCTCTGCAGCCACCTCTTTGAGCCAAGTATTTAGCCCGCTGATCCGCTTGTCCATATGTCAATTTGCACATGGCTCAGGTAACAATCCAGACATTAATACCATTGAAGTTCTGCATTTTCATTTGGACCCTAGTTCCTCAAACTTTCTCAGCTGAACCTCATTCCTAGTTCTATCCATGTCGTTGGTTCCAACGTGGACCATGACCCGAGTAGCAACAAGACTGCCCAACAGAGACTCTCATTAATCTTTGCATTAATCTCGACTGCTTAAAAAAATATTCCATTTGCCAATTTACTCCCCTCTTCTCTTGGTGACAATGACTCCTGCTTGGATAGAATTTAACAGGCCTCTTCAGTCCTCTGTACATCACCTAAGTGCCCATTCTTCATACACGAGCTCTTGTCAGCTGGTTATTTGACCATCTGATGCACAACAACTCTATCCTATTCTCACCAGTCATCTCCACACACATAATCACACTTTACAGATGGAATTACTGGATAGGAATAAGAAGGTAGATCCCCAGATGATTTTCCTTTTTTAAATGGAATGGCTGGAACGGTAGCATAGTGGTTATGTCAGTGGACTAATAATCCAGAGGCCTGTATTAACGATCTAGACACGCAAGTTCAAATCCCACCACAGCAGCTGTGGAATTTAAATTCAGTTAATTAAATACAAAATCTGGAAAAAAGCTAGTTTCAGTAATGGTGACCATGAAACTATCGGATTGTCGTAAAAACCCATCTGGTTCCCTAATGTCCTTTAGGGAAGGAAATCTGCCGTCCTTACCTGGTCTGACCTATATGTGACTCCAAACTCTCAGCAATGTGGTTGACTCTTAACTGCCCTCTGAAATAGCCAAGCAAGCCACTCAGTTGTAACAAATCGCTACAGACATGACAACAGCTACGGACATGTCAACGGCACACCCAGCCAGTCAACTCTGCAAAGTCCTCCTGATGAACATCTGGGGACCTGTGCAAAATTGAGCGAGCTCACAGAACCATACCTTTCAGCCAATGTTCCAGACTCCTCCATCACCATCCCTGGGTATGTCCTGTCCCATCAGCAAGACAGACCCACTAGGCACAGTGATATACCGTTAGGAGGGAGTGACCATGGGAATCCTCAACGTGTGGTGTCAGGTCAATCATGGGCAACGAAACCTCCTTCTGATTACCACTTACCGCCCTTCCTCAACTGAATCAGTACTCCTCTCCATGTTGAAAACCACTTGGAAGAAGTACTGAGAATAGCAAGGGCACAGAAAGTACTCTGGGTGGGGGACTTCAATGTCCATCACAAAGAGTGGCTCGGTAGCAGCATGACTGACCAAGCTGGCCGAATACTGAAAGACATAGCTGCCAGCAGGTGGTGAGAGAACCAACATGAGAGAAAAACCTATCTGACCTCGTCCTCACCAATCTACCTGTTGCAGATGCATCTGTCCATGACAGCATTGGTAGCAATGACCACCGCACAGTCATTGTGGAGATGAAGTTCCGTCTTTACACTGAGGACAACTTTCTCAACAGCAATTAGGGATGGGCAATAGATGCTGGCCTTGTCAGCAACGCCCACATCCCGGAACGAATAAAAAAAACCCAGAGGACAACCTCCATCGTGTAGTGTGGCACTACCACTGTGCTAAATGGGACAGATTCAGAACAGACCTAGCAGATCAAAACTGGGCATCCATGAGGCGCTGTGGGCCATCAGCATCAGCAGAATTTCATTCCACCACAATCTGTAACCTCATGGCCAGGCATATCCCTCACTCTACCATTACCATCAAGCCAGGGACCAACCCTGGTACAATGAGGAGTGCAGAAGAGCATACCAGGAGCAGCACCAGGCATACCTAAAAATGAGGTGGCAACCTGGGAAAGTTGCAACACAGGACTACACACATGCTGAACAGCAGAAGCAGCATGCTATAGACAAAATTAAGCGATCCCACAATCAGCAGATCAGATCAAAGCTCTGCATTCCTGCCACATCCACCGTGAACGGTGGTTGGTCATTAAACAACTAACTGGAGAAGGCAGCTTCATGAATATCCCCCATCCTCAATGATAGTGGAGCCAGCACGTGAGTACAAAAGACAAGGCTGAAGCGTTGTCAACCAACATGGTTTTATGAAAGGAAAATAGTGTTTGACAAATTTGAGTGTTCTTTGAGGATGTAACGAGCAGGGTGGATAAAACGAAACCAGTAGATGTAATGTATTTGGATTTACAAAAAGCATTCGATAAGGCGCCACGTAAAAGGTATAACAAGTTAAGAGCTCATGCTGTTGAGGGTAATACATTAGCACGGCACCCACCCTGACCTGCGAGAGAACACCATCAGCGGCAAGCAGGGATAAAGGCAGGAGTGTCCCAGGGCCCAACACGACACCCACCCAACCTGCGAGAGAACACCATCGGCAGCAGGTGGGGATAAAAGCAGGAGCTAGCTACTGCAGGGAGCAGCGCAAGCCGTTCTGGAAGGGCGACGGCTTCGAGGAGGGTGACTGGATTGACGTCACCAAAATCCAGGTTGCTGATTGAAGCGTCGACGCGACGAGCGGCGAGGTGTCGGGGCCCGGTAGCGGTGAGCCCACCAGTGAGACAGAGGCCCAGGAGTGGCGCAGTGTGCAACAGCGGGGTCAGGGCCCAGGGTAGATGCAGCACGGGCCAACAGCGAGGCCGTGAGGCTCACACTGCGACCTATGAATTTCAAGGACAGTAGGAGTATGTGTGCGTACTAGGGCCGTGCAACGAAGCTTGGTCTCCCAACCCGTGTCGTTGCTAGTGTACAACGGCCACCCTACGTTAAAAGAATTCACGCACAGGCATCTTCCACCCTTCAAGATGTAGTTCAGGACCTGGAATGTCAGGTCCTTCATGGAAACATTAGTGACCTCATCTTTTTTTGGTGTGGAAGCAGGTCATCCTCAACACGACGGACTGCCGAATACTATATACTATTAGGATGGATAGCGGATTCGTTACCCAACAGAAAACAGAGTCAGGATAAATGGGTAATTTTTAGGTTGGCAAACTGTAATTAGTGGAGTGCCACAAGGATCAGTGCTGATGCCTCAACTATTTACAATCTATATTGATGACTTTGGGCCACGGACCCTCGCATCTCCTGGGTCCCGATCTCTCACCGCTCCTCCGCCCCGATAAAAATTGGAGCAGTCAGAAACAGGACATCATGAGGTAAAATGACTTGAAAGGGGAACGAAAAACTGCAATGCACCCCAACCCCAGGTATCACAACCACAGATGCATGAATGATCTCAACCTTAATTATGTTTTACGATCACAACAGCCAACCGATTTCTGGACATCCGAGTCAGCTATTGCTGCATCTTTTCTTTCAGATTATATATAGATGAAATCATTTCATTTATCAAGAGGTACTCCAGGGAAGGCTCAAAAAAAAAAGAGGTAAGGGCCCAGGGGCAGCACGGGCCAACTCACACTGCGATCTATGGATAGTAGGAGCATGAGTGCGCGCTTGGTCTTCAGTCATCTTGGTTAACCCTTGCCACTGGATCAAGACCTAGCTCTGTCAAGCCGTGTGGTGGCTGGTGTGCAACGGCCACCCCACAATGAAAAAAATCCACGCACAGGCATCTTCCACCCCTCAACATGTAGTTCAGGACCTGGAATATCAGGTCCCTCATTGAAACACCCGTGAACTCATCCCTTTTTGGTGTGGAAGTAGGTCATCCGACACGAGGGACTGCCTAATACTAATATTACTGATGACTTTGATGAAGGGACCGAGTGTATTGGAACCAAATTTGCTGACGATAGAAACATCGGTGGGAAAGTATAGAAATATGCAGGCTATGGCAACATAAAATGGAAAGACTCTTGAGAGTAAGATTAAGGTGCTTTGAACATATAATGAATTACCAATTAAAATTTGATTTGTCATGCTTCCTTAGCCTCACCAGTAACTAGAATATACTAATCATAAGGATACAGGCAAAATGTAATCAATGGGACAGAATATACTAACCTATAACTTAGTGAGTTTTGGGCAACAGAAAGCAAGTTGTGAGGAAGACACAGAGAGTCTGCAAAGGATATAGATAGTGTTAAGTGAGTGGGCAAAAATTCAGCAGATGGAGTATAATGTGGGAAATTGAGAGGTTATCCACTTTGGTAGAAAGAAAATAAAAGCAAAATATTATTTAAATGGAGAGAAGCTACAGAATGCTGCAGCACAGAGGGATCTAGGTGTCATCGTACATGAGACGCAAAGTTAGCATGCAGGTACAGCAAGTAATTAGGAAGACAAATGGAATGTTGGCTTTATTGCAAGGAAGATGGAGTATAAAAGTAGGGACATCTTGCTACAACTGTACAGAGCTTTGGTAAGACCACACCTAGAGTACTGCGTACAGTTTTGGTCTCCTGATTTGAGGAGGATATACTTGTATGGGAAACAGTTCAGAGAAGGTTCACGAGATTGATTCCTGGGATGAAGGGTTTGTCTCATGATAAAAGGTTGAGCAGATTGTGCCTCTACTCATTGGAGTTTACAAGAATGACAGGTTATCTTATTGAAACATATAACATATAAGATTCTGAGGGGACTTGACATACAAGATGCTGAGAGGATGTTTCCCCTAGTGGGGGAATCTAGAACTAGGGGCATAGTTTGAGAATAAGAGAGAGATTAGGAGGGGCATGAATCTTTGAAATTCTCTACCCGAGAGAGCTGTGGAAGTGGAATCATTGAATATATTCAAAGCTGAGGGGCCAAATGGCCTACACTTGCTCCTATTTCTTATGTTATGTTCTAACCACCTTTAGCCAGATGTGCCGAGTGGATGATCTATATTGGCCTCCTCCCAATGTCCTCACCAGCACAGAAGCCAGTCTTCAGCCAATACGATTCACTCCACGTAATATGAAGAAACGGCTGAGCGCACTGGATACAGTGAAGGCTATGGGCCCCGAATGCATCCCGGCTGTTGTGCTGAAGACTTGTGCTCCAGAACTAGCCACACCTCTAGCCAAGCTATTCCAGTACAGCTCAACACTGGCATCTATCCGACAATGTGGAAAACTCCCTGGTTATGTCCACAAAAAACAAAACAAATCCAAACTGTCCAATTACCACCCCATCAATCTACTCTCAATCATCAGCAAAGTAATGGAAAGTATTGTCAACACTGCTATCAAATGTCACTTACTCATGAACAACCTGCTCACCGATGCCCAGTTTGGATTCCACCAGGACCATTCGGTTCCGGAACTCATTACAGCCTTGGTCCAAACATGGGACAAAAGAGCTGAATTCTAGAAGTGAGGTGAGAGCGGCTGCCCTTGACATCAAGGCAGCATTGTAGCATCAAGAGGCCCGAGTAAAACTGAAGTCAATGCGAATCAGGGGGAAAACTCTGCATTAGCTAGAGTCATACCTAGCACAAAGGAAGCTGGTTGTGGTGGTTGGAGGTCAATCATCACAGCCCCAGGACATCACAGCAGAATTTTCTCAGGGGATGTCCTAGGCCCAACCATCTTGACCTGCTTCATCATTGACCTTCCCTCCATCACAAGGTCAGAAGTGGGACGTTCGCTGATGATTGCACAGTGTTCCGTTCCATGACAACTCCTCAGATAATGAAGCAGTCCATGCCCGCATGCAGCAAGAGCTGGATGACATTCAGGCTTGGGCTAAGTGGCAAGTAACATTCACACCACACAAGTGTCAGGCAATGACTATCTCCAAGCAGCAAGAGTCAAACCACTGCCCCTTGATATTCAATGGCATTACCATTGCCAAATCCCACACCATCAACATCTTGGGGGTCACCATTGACCATAAACTTAACTGGACCAGCCACATAAATATTAAGAACAGGTCAGAGGCTGGGTATTCTACGGTGAGTGTCTCACCTCCCGACTCCCCAAAGCCTTTCCACCAACTATAAAGGCACAAGTCAGGAGTGTGATGGAATAATCTCTACTTGCCTGAATGGGTGCAGCTCCAGCAACATTCAAGAAGCTCGACACCATCAAGGACAAAGCAGCCCGTTTGATTGGCACCCCATTCATTCCCTTCATCACAGGTGTGTACCGTGGCTGCAGTGTGTACCATTTACAAGATGCACTGCAGCAACTGGCTTCTTCATAGCACCGCAGCAACTGGCTTCTTCATAGCACCTCCCAAACCAACAAACTCTACCACCTAGAAAGACAAAGGCGCATGGGAACACCTGGAAGTTCTCCTCCAAGTTACACACCATCCTGCCTTGGAAGTTTATCGCTATCCCTTCATCGCCACTGTGTCAAAATCTTGGCACTCCTTCCGTAACAGCACTGTGGGAGTACCTTAACCACACAGACTGCAGCGGTTCAAAACAGTGGCCCACCACCATCTTTTTAAGGGCAATTAGCGCTGGTCTTGCCAGCGATGTCCACATTCCATGAATGAATAAAAAAAATATAAAGGGACATGAAAAACATTTGCAATGCAGACCATGGATTAATCTTGGCTCCTCTGGGCTATGTGGCTCAGCCAGCACACTGCCTATTAATTGAGCTATTGGAAAAAACTAAACCACCCATTTATGGCCATAACAAAGTTGTTTTCTTGGTCAGATTTAAACGGGAAGGCCACATCTGGTCAAACACTGGAGCATCGTGATCAACTTAGCTGTGTTAAGCATCAAAACCATCAAGTACTCCTAGTTACTTTATCAGATTGCCAATCAAATGCAGGTATGTTGTATACTACAGTGCAATTTATTAAATTTGATTTTTATGTACACTAGAATATTTTCTAGAGAATATCAAATGGATACAAGTAGTGCTTGGTGGAGGTGCTAATGTTATGCCCAATCATTTGTTTCCCTTCCTGGGTAGCGCAGCACCTCTAGCTGAGTGTTTGGGTAGTTGACATGCTCCCAGGCCTCCACCAGTACCATTCTGAAACTGGATAAGAGGAAGTGCAGAAGAGTAGCTGGGTGATTATTCAGCTTATTGCGCTTTGCGGAAATGACTGGCCAGAACAATTGAGGTCAAGAAGTCTGCTGTGAATATTGCCTACCGACCATGCCATGGCTCTAATGTATTGCACCACTACTAACCAAAGCTCCTTTAACAAACCCCCTTTCATAAAAAATTGCCTCATACTCGCTGCCACTTCCTCAAAACAGCATTAATTTAACAGGTGCCAGATGGAGGCTATTTACATGGATCACACACAAACTCAACTACTATTAGAAAGTACTGCCAATGGAATCACCCTCCCATACTATTTAATTCTCACATTGTCAGTGATTTAGGTGCCTACTTATCCAAATATAGTACAGGTAATACATACAAGCTCTGAAGTGAGGTATGGTGCATTTACAAGGGTTCCAATTTTCACTTATGTGCTCTATCAAGGATAAGCATCAATTTCCCCGATGTCCCTTAACTTGTAGAGGTTTATAAAAACGTACTTGGATTGATGGCGTACCTAACCACAGGACTCTCAATAAAATTGTCTCCCACAAATAGATTCCTCCAGAATTGCAATCCCAATCTTTGCACCAAATTCATTTAATAGTTAACTCTTGGCATTTCTTTTCAAAATGCTGCAACGAGGGGTCATTTAGCTAGAAACATTGGATTTAAGTTGTGGCCCTGGAGCAGCAGACTAGTTATTGAACAAACTTTCAATATCATCTCTGTCCTAGGTGGGGGTCGGATAGTGCACACAGCTTGCCATACGGTTCAACTTAAATGCAAAGTTATGCAACCTAAGATTTAAAATCCACAGCCTTCCTTCCCCTCTCTAAATTACCCACAACTTTCACGGTCCTTTCTCCCCGACATAATTTTGCTGAACTCTTTGAATTCAAAAATGTTGCATAAGATGTACAGTGGAACCACAGCAAACAAAGATATTCTAGTTAAATAACAAGCTCAACTTTATAGCAACCAATTTGCAATGGAGGAAGAGGGGAAAGTTTTTCAATTTAGCCATTTCTACTTGACCTGAACCAAACATTGGGCTGCAGTTTAATTCCAATACAAGCCCATGTTTACTGACATTTCCGAGATGATGGTAAAGAGGTTTGTTATACATACATATTATAGATATACTCTGTGTAGTCACTGTATAATTGCATAAGATGGAGACTTGTTTATCGGAGGTACCATCAACAAGGTTCACACTGTATACACTATGCTGGCACCACCAGAGGGCGCAATTGGTGGAGGCTCAGGGATTACCTGCGGCCGCAACCGAGACTCCAGGGTGGTATGTTGCCTCACTGGTGCAAGAGTCAAGGATGTCTCGGAGCGGCTGCAGAGCATTCTGGAGAGGGAGCGTGAACAGCCAGTTGTCGTGGTACATGTAGGTACCAACGATATAGGTAAGAAGCGGGAAGAGGTCCTATAAGCTGAATTTAGGGAGCGAGGAGTTAAATTAAAAAGTAGGATCTCAAAAGGTAGTAATCTCTGGATTGCTACCAGTGCCACGTGCTAATCAGAGTAGAGGGAGCAGGATAGTTAGAATAAATACGTGGCTTGAGCAGTGGTGCAAGAGGGAGGGATTCAAATTCCTGGGACATTGGAACCAGTTCTGGGGGAAGTGGGACCTGTACAAAAGGGACGGTCTGCACTGAAACTGATGTCCTGGGGGTAACATTTGCTAATGCAGTTCGGGAGTGTTTAAACTAATATGGCAGGGGGATGGGAACCTATGCAGCGAGACAGGGCGAAGTAATATGGAGTCAGAAATAGATGGTAGAAAGGTAAAAAGCAATAGTGGAAGGCCGAGTAAACAAAGGCAAGAAACAAAAAGAGCCACACTACATCATAATTCTAAAAGGACAAAGTGTGTTAAAAAAACATGCCTGAAGGCTTTGTGCCTTAATGCAAGGAGTATCCGTAATAAGGTGGATGAATTAACTGTGCAAATAGATGTTAACAGATATGATGTGATTGGGATTACAGAGACGTGGCTCCAGGATGATCAGGGCTGGGAACTCAACATCCAGGGGTATTCAACATTCAGGAAGGATAGAAAAAAAGGAAAAGGAGGTGGGGTAGCATTGCTGGTTAAAGAGGAGATTAATGCAATAGTTAGAAATGGCAGACCAATTGAACAAGTACTTTGGTTCAGTATTCACTAAGGAGGACACAAACAACCTTCCAGATATAAAAGGGGTCAGAGGGTCTAGTAAGAAGGAGGAACTGAGGGAAATCCTTATTAGTCGGGAAATTGTGTTGGGGAGATTGATGGGATTGAAGGCCGATAAATCCCCAGGGCCTGATGGACTGCATCCCAGAGTACTTAAGGAGGTGGCCTTGGAAATAGCAGATGCATTGACAGTCATTTTCCAACATTCCATTGACTCTGGATCAGTTCCTATCGAGTGGGGGGTAGCCAATGTAACCCCACTTTTTAAAAAAGGAGGGAGAGAGAAAACAGGAAATTATAGACCGGTCAGCCTGACCATCGGTAGTGGGTAAAATGATGGAATCAATTATTAAGGATGTCATAGCAGCGCATTTGGAAAGAGGTGACATGATAGGTCCAAGTCAGCATGGATTTGTGAAAGGGAAATCATGCTTGACAAATCTTCTGGAATTTTTTGAGGATGTTTCCAGTAGAGTGGACAAGGGAGAACCAGTTGATGTGGTGTATTTGGACTTTCAGAAGGCTTTCAACAAGGTCCCACACAAGAGATTAATGTACAAAGTTAAAGCACATGGGATTGGGGGTAGTGTGCTGACGTGGATTGAGAACTGGTTGGCAGACAGGAAGCAAAGAGTAGGAGTAAATGGATACTTTTCAGAATGGCAGGCAGTTCTGTGCTGGGGCCCCAGCTGTCTACATTGTACATTAATGATTTAGACGAGGGAATTAAATGTAGTATCTCCAAATTTGCGGATGACACTAAGTTGGGTGGCAGTGTGAGCTGTGACGAGGATGCTATGAGGCTGCAGAGTGACTTGGATAGGTTAGGTGAGTGGGCAAATGCATGGCAGATGAAGTATAATGTGGATAAATGTGAGGTTATCCACTTTGGTGGTAAAAACAGAGAGAGACAGACTATTATGTGAATGGTGACAGATTAGGAAAATGGAATGTGCAACGAGACCTGGGTGTCATGGTACATCAGTCATTGAAGGTTGGCATGCAGATACAGCAGGCGGTTAAGAAAGCAAATGGCTTGTTGGCCTTCATAGCGAGGGGATTTGAGTACAAGGGCAGGGAGGTGTTGCTACAGTTGTTCAGGGCCTTGGCGAGGCCACACCTGGAGTATTGTATACAGTTTTGGTCTCCTAACTTGAGGAAGGACATTCTTGCTATTGAGGGAGTGCAGCGAAGGCTCACCAGACTGATTCCCGGGATGGCAGGACTGACATATCAAGAAAGACTGGATCAACTGGGCTTGTATTCACTGGAGTTCAGAAAAATGAGAGGGGATCTCATAGAAATGTTTAAAATTCTGACGGGTTTAGAGAGGTTAGATGCAGGAAGAATGTTCCCAATGTTGGGGAAGTCCAGAACCAGGGATCACAGTGTAAGGATAAGGGGTAAGCCATTTAGGACCGAGATGAGGAGAAACCACTTCACCCAGAGAGTGGTGAACCTGTGGAATTCTCTACCACAGAAAATTGCTGAGGCCAATTCACTAAATATATTCAAAAAGGAGTTAGATGTAGTGCTTACTACTAGGGGGATCAAGGGGTATGGCGAGAAAGCAGGAATGGGATACTGAAGTTGCATGTTCAGCCATGAACTCATCGAGCCTGCACCGCCATTCAAAGGGCCGAATGGCCTACTCCTGCACCTATTTTCTATGTTTCTACCACAGGTATCCAGGTATGAAAGGCAGGCCACCATATGGGATCCTCACTCTGGAGTTATATTAAATGGACTAAGGTCACTACAGTTCAAGTGCAATACTTTGCCTCGTGGAGTTGTTATCAGAGCATCTAAATGACATATCAATTGGCGTCGCGATTACGGACTTTCACGCGAAAATGGCTAACTTTGGTACGTTGCAGCAGTTCACACATGGGGATGATTGGGACTCCTTTGTGGAGAGGCTCGACCATTGCTTCACAGCAACGACCTGGCAGGCGATGATCCGGCCATGTTGACTGATAAGCACAGAGCTATCCTGCTCACCAGTTGTGGGCCCACCGTCCACGGCCTCGTCAGGGACTTGCTGGCACCAGCGAAGACAACAACCAAGACATACGAGGAGCTTGTAACGCTGATCCAAGAACAGCTCAAGACAAAAGAGAGCATCCTCACAGCCAGACATCGGTTTTACATCCACTGACGGCCCGAAAGCCAGGAAATCACGAAATATGCTGCAGACCTCAGAAGGCTGGCGGCACCATGTGATTTTGGTGAACATCTCACCGAAGCACTGTGGGATATCTTTGTCATCGGAATCGGCCATGAGGGCCTTCTTCGCAGGCTACTATCTGCGGATACCAGAGTCACTCTGCAGAAGGCCATCACCGAGCCAGGCATTCATGACCTCGACCTGCGGCTCTAGGCAGATGACTCATCCTCACGACTCAAACACAGCAAGTACTGTACACAGAATGGCACCTTTTAAAGGCTGGACTGTAGAACGTGAATCTCCTCAGGGGAGAGAGAATAGGCCCCCCCAGAGTCCTTTGACAAAGAATCCGCCGAGGGGGGGGCTAATCGGTTAGCACCATGCTGGCGCTGCGGAGGAAATCATCGGGCTCACCAGTGCCATTTTAAGGACCATGTGTGCAAAGGGTGCAGCACAAAGGGCCACCTCCAGCGAATGTGTAAAAGAAATAGGATTCACCGTGTTGATGAAGAGTCTGCAGAGGACTATGAATCCAGCACGGATTATGAAAAGGCGGTCAGAGAGGCAAGCTCAGCCCCACAATGAGGTGTACGGAATGTTTACCTGCATCACAGAATGTTCCCCGTTGAGAATGGAAGTCGAGATAAACGGCACTCCAGTCTTCATGGAGGTGGACACGGGGGCGAGCCAGTCAGTAATGAATCAAGATAACTGAGAGGCTGTGGGATAATCAAACTGAACGACTCAAGTTGGTCCCGGTTCAAGCAAAGCTGCTCAGCTACACCAATGAACTTATCCCAGTCGTTGGTAGTGCGAATATTAAGGTACTCCATGATGGCGCGGTGCACAAGTTACCACTGTGGATTGTTGCAGGTGATGGACTAACGCTACCCGAAAGAAGATGTCTGGAGAAGATCCATTGGAGCTGGGAAGATTTCATCCCTCCAGCGATCAACGTCCCCCGTGTTCAGAGGCAAAGCAAACCCACACCTGAGGTTGGATCCGGCACCAGAGAGCAGACCAGCACAGCACCCGAGGCACAGACCGCTCAGCACAACTGCACAGAGATGATCCAGCTGAGACAACCCGAACGCAACTCCCAGGCTCCAGTGGCAGGACTCCGGAGGAAGAAAATCGGATCCAAAGGCGACTTCCCAGCTTCGGAGGCAGAACCCGGGCAGAAGAGGATCACAGCAGCCGACCTTGTGGATGGAAGAAAGATGGCGCCCAAACCACGAGGTGAAGCACTGAAGGAAAAGATGGCAGCGGCCAGACCACGAGGTGCAGTGCTGATGGAGCTACACGTGGTACCAAGCGAAGAAAAGGATTGGGGTAAAGATAGCAAGGCTCTCAAAGCAACCCACCACACTTAAAGGAATAGTCCCACATTCTCACATGTAATAACAACTGTGAGCTAAATGTAAAGCTGGTAATTGATGATTAGAGTTTTATGCATGTAATAAGCAAAGAAAAGTCAGGCGATTGCGATCAGAGCTACAGTTTATTTACAAGCAGCAATGAAACGTTGTGCGATGAGGATTTCAACTGTACTCTGATGATGTAGCGGGCAAACACCCATCGGAAGCACACAGGTCCAGCGGGCTACCCGATGCTGTAGCCTGCGCCCCTGGGACCAGGATGATGCACCATGGAGTGGGGCCACAAGCAGCTAAAATAGACAAGCTGCAGAGCAAGCGATCTCAGGAGAGCAACGGCACTGGTATCGATACCCTGCCCCTGATCGGCTCCACCTCTCAGGCACCCGATGGCACCAACTGCCACGAGCCTGAAAGAGCAAACTGCGTGAAGGCGCAGCCCCCAGACCCCATCGCCGCCAAGGCTACGCCTGGGAGCGAGGGGTCACCCGCAGCGGTTCCCCCAATTGGGACCGGGACCAGCCAGGATCCCAAACCAAATAACGCCCAGGCAGGCAAGATAGCAGTTTCCTGTGCACTGCTAGACGATTGCTCCTCCAGGAGCAGCAGCGACCCAGGGCGCAAGGAAAAGACTGGGAGGTCATAGGCATCTGTGAACCTGCCCGACACTAGGAGCAACGGCAAAATCCCTGAGAGCGGGCAAATCGAGCCAACCAGGCTCCCACTGCCAGCACCGGGCAACGCGCCGCCACCAGGCTGCCTGCACACCATCGAGCAGCTCTGGAACTAGCTTGTCCTCACACACCGGTGCTGACCCCAGCACTGATTCCAAAGATGTATCATCAATGTATCTCACCAGTCAAATGTACTTGCCTCACAACTGTATCACAGATGCAATGATGTAAATGCAAATTTATTTTTCTGGATTTGAATGTATGTGAATGTGATGAGCCACCGGCATGATCTACACATGTGGGGGAAAATGGATGCATGTTGCCATGGACACACACATGGATCACACCCAGAACCCACTGAAGTCTCACTGCATTATCGAACCATCCCAACTGGTAACCACTACCCAATATTGTGGCAATAAGGACTTGGGGGTTAATAGGGAGAGAGCCAAGCCAAAGCACAGCCAAGGTGCAAGGGCTATTGGCACTTAAGTCTGGGGAGAGCCGAGCCAGAGCACATAGTGCAAAGGTATTGGCACAAAAGACTTGGGGGAGGGGGGAGAGTGATGTTATATATGCATACTGTAGATATACTCTCTGTGTAGTCACTGTATAGTTGTATAAGATGGAGACTTGTTTACCGGAGGTACCATCAACAAGGTTCACATTGTATACATTATGCTGGCACCACCAGAGGGCGCAACTGGAGGCGGCCCAGGGGTCACCTGCACAGCAAGCACCATATGGTATCCTCACTCTGGAGTTATATTAAACGGGCTAAGGTCACTACAGTTCAAGTGCAATACTTTGCCTCGTGGAGTCATTATCAGAGCATCTAAAGACATAACAATGTTTATGGATTTTGTAAAAAGAGATATGAGTCACTGACATAGAAGCTTACTTTAAGTTCGCTCTTTGCCAGAAGACCCAGGATGCTGGGATCCACTTAACATCTACTGACAAAGATCTGCATTAGTTCATCAAAGGTGACAAAGGACTGTCTCCCTGGTTTCTGTCCCTAACTAAGAATGCAGAAGGGTAAAGTGATGGTTACAATAGAATTAGAATATCTGAATCTCTCTGAAGGATCCTGACACTAAACCATCTAGCTTCAGTGAATACTGCCATTCTATCCTTTTAGATACCTTCTGAACATCTCGAGAGAGAGTGTAGCATTCCAGGATCATTTTCTTTTTTATTCTTTTGTGAATTTGATCAAATGAATGCTTTTAAAATTGCCAAATGATAAATAATCATCCTTCCACAAAGCACACTTTCCTTTGCATATTATCTTTGGAAATACCTGTGCTTACTCCATGGCCTGTGTTTTGGCTAAGATTCAGCACTCATCAGAAATATAAATTCCCTTGGTTCTTTACGCTCAGCAGGTCATTACTAATCAACCCAACAGATTTCAACAAGATGATGTACAATATCTTACAGTAAACCTGACTTGTCCCATCGGTTTCCAAAAACCATACTCCTGCTATCTTGTACCTTTCTCCAACCAGGAGAGCAGACCATGAGCCACAGCCAATTTCTTAAGCTCACACCCATTTTATTGGGACCACTTCTACAGTATTGATGCACACCCACTAGGAACTGGGTTACGATTACAAAACAGAAAGAGACTCTCATACAAAAGCAAATGCTGGAATCAGAAATAAAAGTAGAAAATGCTGGAAATCTCAGCGGGTCAGGCAGCATCTGAGGAGAAAAAGCAGAGTTAACGTTTCGGGTCGATGACCCTTTGTCAGAACTGGAGTATGTTCGGAAAGAACACATTCTTAACAAGCACTGAAAGGGGGAGGGGAAGAACAAACAAAAATAAAGAGACTCTCCTGTTGATCAGGTATGTATATAAATCTGATGCCCACTTTACCACCCAGATAATATGTATACCTAAACGAAAAAAAAAAATGATACTCACCTGTTACTACCCAAATTTGAAGTTTCTTTTCCTTGTTCTTGTGCTTTGCTTACTTTTTCTACAAGAGGACAAAGCAGAGCCAAAACATTAAAAAATGCAATGCAGCTTTAATATTTCACTTAAATTCTTTGAAATATTTTTTTTAAATGAAAGGTGAGGAATTTTATTTTTTGTTTTGTTAGTAGGCATTGACATAGGGGTTCCTGTACACATTTCAAATCAGAAGTCTATATATTTTTAATATCTATTTAGGAACATAGGAACAGGAGTAGTTCAGTCTCTCGAGATTGTTCCGCCATTCAGTTGAGTTGTGTCTAATCTATATCTCAACTCCATTTGCCCACTGTAGCTTTATATCCTTCGATACCCAGCAAAAATCTATCAGTCGCAGCCGTGAAAATTTCAACTGACCCAACAGCCACAGAATTTTGGGGATGTGTGTTTCAGATTTCCACTACCCAGTGTGTGAAAAAGTGTTTCTGGATTTAAACTCTAAATTACCTCGGTCTTATTTTAAGATCATGCCCTATTCTTCTCGATTTCCCCAATAAAGGAAATAGTTTCCTGCTATCTACCCTATCAAATCCCAAAATCTAATTTTAAACACCTTGATTAGATCACCCTCAACCATCTAAATTCAAGGAAATACAAGTTAAGTTTTTGCAGCCTGCCCTCATAATTTAACCCTTTCAAGTCCTGGTACAATTCTGGTGAATTTGCACTTGACCCACTTCAAGGCCAACATGTCTTTCCTGAGCTATGGTGCCCAAAATTGGACGCAGTACTCCAGATGGATCTGGCCAAGGCGCTGTACAACCGAAGCATCACTTCCTCACTTTTTTATTCCAACCCCCTTGAGATAAAGGTCAACATTCCATTAGCCATTTTGATGACTTTTTGCATCTGTGCATTAGTTTTTAGCAATTTAGTAGTACGTGGATTCCTAAATCCTTTTGCTCCTTCACAGCTCCTAGTCTCTGACCATTAAGAAAATATCCTGATTTGTCTTTCTCACATCCAAAACGGATAACCTCACATTTCCCCACGTTGAGCTCCAGAAAAGAGAAGATAGAGGGTGACCTGATCGAGGTCTTTGAAATTATGAAGGGGTTTGATGGGGCAGATGTAGAGAAAATGTCTAAAACTAGATAATCACACAGAAATCCAATAGCGAATTCAGGAGAAACCTCTTTATTCAGAGTGGTGAGAATGTGGAACTCGCTATGACATTGGGCAGAAGCATAGATGCATTTAAGGGAAAGCTAGATAAATACATGAATGAGAAAAGAATAGAAAGGTGTGTTAATAGGAGAAGGCTTGTGTGTAGCATAAACACCGGCATAGACCGGTTGAGCCGAATGGTCTGTTTGTGCTGTAAAATTCTATGTATTATGTTGCAGTTTTGAAGGAGCAATAGCAAAACTTTTCTTCAGCTGTGGGAAGATTCCTTCAAGTACTTACCCAATTGTTTTTTGAAATCCACAAGTGAATCTGCCTCCATCACCCTTTCAGGCAGTGCATTCCAGATCATAACCACTTGCTGCGTAAAAAGTTTTCCTCATGTCGCCTTTGGTACTTCTGCCAATCACCTTAAATCCTCTGGTTCTCAACCCTTCTACCAATGGGAACAGTTTCTTTCTATCTACTCTATCTAGACCTCTCATGATTTTGAACACCTCTATCAAATCTCCTCTCAATCGTCTCTGTTGTAAGGAGAATAACTCCAGCTTCTTCATTCGATCCACGTAACTGAAGTCCCTCATCCCTGGAACCATTCTTCTAAATCCTTTCTGCACCCTCTCTAAGACCTTCCTTCACATCCTTCCTAAAGTGCAGTGCTCAGATACAATACTCCAGTTAAGGCCAAACCAGTATTTTATAAAAAGTTCATCATAACTTCCTTACTTTTGTACTCTATGCTTCTATTTATGAAGCCCAGAATCCCATAAGCTTTCTTAACCGCTTTCTCAACTTGCCCTGCCACCTTCAATATGTGCACATACATCAAGTGTCTCTGTTCCTGCACCCCCTTTAGAATTGTATCCGTTAGTTAATATTGCCTCTCCTTGTTCTTTCTACCACAATGCATCACTTCGCTGTGTTAAATTTCATCTGCCACAAGTCCACCCATTCCACCAGCCTGTCTATGTGCTCTTAAAGTCCATCACTATTCTCTTCACTGTTCACTATACTTCCAAATTTTGAAATTGTGCCCTGTATACCCTAGTCCAAGTCATCATCAAGAAAGGCAGTGGTCCTAGTACCGCCCCTGGCAACCACCACAGTATACCTTCTTCAAGTTCGAAAAACAACCGTCCACCACTACTCTCTGTTTCCTGTCAGTTAGCCAATTTCATATCCAAGCTGCCACTGTCCCTTTTATTCCATGGACTTCAACTGTGCTGGCAAGCCTATTATGTGACATTTTATCAAATGCCTTTTGGAAGTCCATGTACACCACATCAGCTGCGTTGCCTTCATTAACCCTCTCTGTTACCTCATCAGAAAACTCAATCAAGTTAGTTAAACACAATTTTCCTTTAACAAATCTGTGCTGGCTTTCCTTAATTAATCCACACTTGGCCAAGTGACTTAATTCTTTTCCGGATTATCGTTTCTAAAAACTTCCCCACCACTGAGGTTGAACTGACTGGTCTACACTTGCTGGGTTTATTTTGCACCCTTTTTTAAACAAGGGTGTAACATTTGCAATTCTCCAGTCCTCTGGCACCAGCCCCGTATCTAAGGAGGATTGGAAAATTATGCCCAGTATCTCTGCAATTTCCATCTTTACTTCCCTCAGCATCCTAGGATGCATTCCATCCGGTCCTACTGACTTATCCACTTTAAGTACAGTCAGCCATTCTAGAATCTTCTCTATCAATTTTTTTCCCCAGCCAGTATCTTAACTACCCCCTCTTTCACAATGACTTTGCCAGCATCTTCTTTCTTCGTAAAGACAGATGGAATGTACTCATTTAGTACCTCAGCCATGCCCTCTGCCTCCATGCGTAGGTCTCCTTTTTGGTCCCTAATCAGCCCCACCTTTCCTCTTGCTACCAGTTTACTATTCACATGCCTAAAGACGACTTTTGGATTCCTTTTTATGATAGCTGCCAGTCTCTTAAGAGTCCTGCAGAGTCCAGGATGATTCACTTCGACACTAAAATGAGTTCCGAGGTGACTGATGAGACCAATGCGGGATCTACAGTCTGTCACAGATGGGGCAGATGATGGTTGGAGGGACGAGAGTGTGGGGTGCTTGATTTGTCGTACACTCCTTCCGCTGTTTGTACTTGGCTTTCATGTGCTCCCGGCGAAGAGACTTTCTCGGATGCTTC
The DNA here is from genome assembly GCF_044704955.1 of Pristiophorus japonicus. Lineage (NCBI taxonomy): Eukaryota > Metazoa > Chordata > Chondrichthyes > Pristiophoridae > Pristiophorus > Pristiophorus japonicus. The sequence goes on from NC_091978.1 coordinate 292,452,733, forward strand.
TCCTCCACTTTGAGCTAAAGCCCATGCAGCAGAGTCTGGTCTCCAATCGTCTTGGATTCCCTTAGCATTGGACCAAGACCTTGCTCTGTCAAGTTCGTGTGCAATGGCCACTCGTTAAAATAATTCATGCATAGGCGATTTCCACCCTTTAAAATGAAGTTCGGGACCTGGAACATCAGGACTCTCATGGACAACTTTAACAGCGACAGACTGCTATCACTGACCGGGAACTCAGGCACTTTGACATCGCCGTCCTGAGTGAGACAAAGTGGGCAGGAGGTCAGCTCATGGAACAAGGTGGTGGATACACCTTATTTGAGAAAAGTAAACCAGAAGACGACCGGAGCTACAAGTCTATTCTCATACTCTCCCTTTGCCCCTCTTAACTCCTTTTCTACTTCCCCTCTGAACTTTCAATATTCAGCCTGGTTCTCATTTGTATTCTCAATCTGACATCTGCTCTGGCTTTGGTTACCTTCCTTTCCCCCTCGTGTGAATGTACCTCGACTGTACCCGAACCATCTCCTCATTAAAGGCAGCCCATTGTCCGATTACAGTTTTGCATGCCAATCTTTGATTCCAATTTACCCGGGCTAGATCCATTCTTAACCCACTGAAATTAGCCCTCCTTCAATTAAGTATTTTTACTTTAGATTGCTCCTCGTCTTTTCCAATTGCTAATCTAAACCTTATGATGCTGCTCCCTAACTGTTCCCCCACTGACACTTGCTCCACCTCGTTTCCCAGAACCAGATTCAGCAATGCCTCCTTCCTCATTGGGTCAGAAACATACTGATCAAGAAAGTTCTCTTGAACACACTTTAGAAATGATTCCCCCTCTCTGCCCTTTACACAATTACTATCCCAGTCTATAATAGAATAGTTGGTGGCCTATAGAATATACCTAGTAGTGTAATGGCACCTGTATTTTTTTTTAAATAACCAAATAGATACTGTCCTTGACTCCTCCAGGACATCCTCTCTCCAGCACTGTAATATCCTGCTTAATCAATACTGCCACCTCACCTCCTTTCTTTCCTTCCCTATCTTTCCTGAACACTTTATATCCAGGAATATTTAGTACTCATTCCTGCCCCTTTTTGAGCCAGGTCTCCATTATAGCCATGACATCATATTCCCATGTGGCTACTTGCACCTGCAGCTCACCAACCTTATTTACCACGCTTTGTGCATTTACACACATGCACTCTAAACTTATTGTGGACCTTCTTGTATTCTCTCTTAGTTGGACCCGAACTACTACTATTTCTTACTCTAGTGCTATCGGTCGCTCCCAATCCATTATGCACCTTGTTTCTCCTTTGTAATGTTACATCCTCGTGCATCCCCCTGCCAAATTAGTTTAAAATAATGCAAGAACAAATGGCTTTTCACATTCCATTCAAACCGATTTCTTCTGAAAATCATGTACAAGTTGCCTGGTCTTCTGATTTAGCCTTCTGAAGGAGCTGAATAACCACAAGTGGAACTTCTGAAAAGATAAAGCTTTGCCAAGTTTCTCCCTGACCCTACATGTAGTCCAACGAGACTCCAGGAAATCATTTTAATATTATATTGGGCCGTAAATTGCGCCTCTCTGGGTGCTTGCGATGTCCGTACGCACCCGAAGAGGCACCGCAAGTTCCGGATTTAAACATGCACTGCGTATGCACCTAAACCCTACACTTGCGATCTATCAACATTTCTTTTGACAGATCGCACCATTATGAAAGTAAAGGGCCTCCACGGGCGGAGAGTTGGGCAAATCTGCCTAACGAATGTCCTTAAAATTCTTACACCTGGTAAAAGCAGGCTTAAGGCCTGCTTTTTCCAACATAAGAGTTTTAAAAGATAGAAAATATAAATTTTATGACTAATTTTAATATTAAAAACCCCTGTCCATTAAGGCAAGTTTATTTCTAACACTATTAAAACATTAAAAAACAATTAAAAAAAACCCCATTTAATTCCATTTCTATTAATTTTAAATAAGTGAGGTGTTTCTTTTATTTATGTAAAGTGTTTTTTGTTTGTGGGGGTATTCCCATTCATAGGGGCCAAGTTTCAGCCTGAGTTGCTCCTGTTTTTTTGGAGCAACTGGTTTAGGATGGAGTATCTTAGAAATTGCAATTCTCGGCATATAGTTTGCTCCAGTTTTAGTCAGTTAGAACAGTTTCAGTTTGGAACAGATTTTTTTTTTTAAAAAGGGGGCGTGTCCGGCCACTTATGCCCGTTTTGAAAGTTTAGGCAGTGAAAACTTACTTCAAACTAACTTAGAATGGAGTAAGTGTAGATTTTTGTACG